>NC_142872.1:85112500-85287500 GCF_051225735.1 Oryctolagus cuniculus
GAGAGAGAAAGATACAGAGAGTAAAGTCTTCCATCTGCTGGTTCTCCCCAAATGGCTGCAACGGCTAGAGCTGGGCCAATCCGAAGCCAGGAGCTTCTTCCGAGTCTCCCACATGGGTGCAGGGGTCCAAGCACTTGGGTCATCTTCCACTGCTTTCCCAGGTCCTCAGCAGGGAGCTGGATTGGAAGTGGAACAGCCAGGACTCCAATCGGTGCCCATACGTGATGCCAGCACTGCAGGCGGAAGCTTAACCTACTATGCCATGGCTCTGACCCCATGATTTGATTTTTGATGGTATACTTTGGAAGTGAGAGTCCTGTCCAGGGCACCTCAAATTGTGCTGACTTCCATGTCTGCTTATATTTCAAGCCCAGAGCCTGGCACCTGTCTGTATGAATATGCTTTTTAAAATTTTCTTGCCTTTGAATAGGAACTAGAAAGTTATTTCTGAAACTAGCATCTCACTTTAAACATATGTGTGATTTGGGTATTTTTATTAATGTTAAGTTTTAGTTTGAGAAACAATCACTTGACATTGTTCTATAAGCATTGCAACAACTAATGGGAGATGTTGTCAGAATCTTAATTAGAGTGTTGTTCTAGGACACATTGTATAAGCAATGTGAGTAATAACATAAAACAATTGCTGACACCTACAAGCATTAACAGTGCCCAAGATATGGCTTATGAACAATATAATGACAATTGTTCAAGATGATCAAAATCATCTTTAATAAAACTGGCTTGTTAAAAATAATAGATGTAATAAGACATCTTATTGATTTTTGCTTTTCTGATCCTATATTTTGAAATATAATAAAATAAGACATGTTTTTCTTGCTGTGCATATTGCAGAATATTCATCCTTCCAGGGAAAAATAGGGGAAAGAATGCTATAAAAATTAAGTTGGGAGAATTAGAGAAGTTATGGGTAGAGCACTTAAGAAAGTCAATGAGGAAAAGCCAACTGTTCTGCAAATGGAAATTAGCCCTATATCTAAAACTGTTAAAATATGTAACCTGAACGGATTCTAATATAGCAAGACTGAATCCAAGCAAAGTACTACCCAAGTCAATGGCAAGCAGTGAAGCCAAGACACATAATAAAAAGAGAGAAGTAGCTACTTGCAAAGGACAGAAATGATCTTGAAATTGTATTTTGTAAAAATATTCATGGGGTAGCACTTACTTGTTTCAGAATGATGCTAATGGCTCCATTTCTCTGTGTCTTAAGTGAGGGACTTCATCCCACCCATATCTTTATTATTCAAAGAAAGAAGTTTTTGGGATTTTGTATTAGCCAACTTTCCATTTTCTCAGGTGAGGCTTCATTGCACAGGTCTAGTTTGAACATATTTGCTTTCTTTTTCCTATCGCGTTTTCTTCCAACAGATAACTACTGCTGGCTTTCATTAGTAGGTGAGCTACTCTGTATAGTCCAACTTTAGGCAGAACTTGAGGAGCGGGTAAAGTGGGGTATGTTTTGTAATCCCCCTTATGTACTACGGAAAATGATAGGTAAATAGAATAGGAAAAGTTACCAAAAAAGAACAATATTCTTCAGGAAGTGACGGTAGAGGGGTGATAAGGCAGATGACTTTTCTTTTTTCTGGCAATGCTTCTTGTTCTGCCCTTGGTAACCTAATTATGGACGCTGCAGGCCTTCAGTGTTTTGCATTTTTAAAAATCATCAGCTTTTGTAGATATCTCATGTCTTCCAACTGTCGAGCTCTGGCTATCTTGTGTCTATGGAAGAATAAGACACAACATGGCAGGGCCCATGGCAGAATTCCTGATTCGATGGAACTTAATGATATTTCTGCCTTAAACGAGGTGAAGGCCAACACTCCGAGCAAAGCAGATGGCAGTACACTGTACGAGGATGATCACAATGATCGCTAGTCATCTAGTTAGCAGTTGCTAGGTTCTTTTCTTTTTTTCTTTTTTTGACAGGCAGAGTGGACAGTGAGAGAGAGAGACAGAGAGAAAGGTCTTCCTTTCCTGTTGGTTCACCCTGCAGTGGCCGCTGCTGCTGGCACGCTGCGGCCAGCACACCGTGCTGATCTGAAGCCAGGAGCCAGGTGCTCCTCCTGGTCTCCCATGTGGGTGCAGGGCCCAAGCACCTGGGCCCTCCTCCACTGCACTCCCGGGCCACAGCAGAGAGCTGGCCTGGAAGAGGGGCAACCGGGACAGAATCTGGCACCCTGACCGGGACTAGAACCCGGTGTGCCAGCACCGCAGGTGGAGGATTAGCCTAGTGAGCCGTGGCGCCAGCATAGTTGCTAGGTTCTTGACACTCTCCCCTTTATTATCCAAACATCAACATTACTTGATGAGGTTTAATCAGTTATCTTTTTAAAGATTTATTTATTTATTTGAAAGGCAGAGTTACATTGAGGCAGAGCCACAGGCAGAGAGAGAGAGAGAGAGAGAGAGAGAGAGTCTTTCGTCTGCTAGTTCACACCCCAGATGGCAGCAACAGCCAGAGCTGGTCTGATTTGAAACCAGGGGCCAGGAGCTTCTTCCGAGTCTCCCACGTGGGTGAAGGGCCATCTTCTACTGCTTTCCCAGGCCATAGCAGAGAGCTGGATTGGAAGTGAAGCAGCCAGGACTCGAACGGGCACACATATGGGGTGCCAAAACTGCAGGTGGTGGTCTACCCACTATGCCACAGCCAGCCCCAGCCCCAGTTAACTTATTAATTCACTAACCCATTCATTCATTTATCAGCTACTTATTAAGTGCCTACCACTAGGCATTTGTGAAGTGAAGGTGACTGACACATAACCATTGTTTCTGATGGTACACAATGTACTGGTAGGTTAGCATGTCTTATAAGGTCTGACACAGAAGTATGAAAACAAAAGGACAGACATGCCAGGTGAATTCTGAGTCTTGAATGGGGAAAATGAGTTTGTCAGGTGTCAAGGAAAGAAAACACTCCAGGCCAAAAACAGCAATGTACATTTTTTTTTTTTTTTTAAATTTGAGAGGCATGGAGACAGAGAGACAGAATCCCCATCTGCTGGTTCATTCCCCAAAATACACACGGACAAACTGAGAGCTGGGAAGTCAATCCAAGTCTCCCATGTAGGTGGTGGAGACCTTACTTCTTGAGCTATTACTTGCTGTTCCCCGGTACATATTAGTAGGACGCTGTAATCAGGAGTGGAGGCAGGACGCAAACCCAGGCACCCTCATCTGGTAACGGCTAGGCCAAGGTCTGCCCCACAAAAACTTGAAGAAGGCAAGGGCATGACACACTGGGGAAAACAATGGTTAGAGCATAACAAACTTGATGGGGGGAGGAAAGTATTTGAGATGGTCAGGGACAGACCCTGGGGGATCCATCTGAAGATTCAACAGAAAATTTGCTCTCGACAAAATAGAATTAATCAGCAATTGGCTTTTTTCATTTTTTTTCGCAAGTGACATGTTTATTGAAATGAATATGGGAAAGCAAAAATAAAACAATACAAATAACAATAACACTATCATATAGATTTAACCATCTAGTATATATATACATATACACATATAATATATATACAATATATATACATATTTAATAATGTATATAATATGTAATATGTATGCATAATATAAATATCCATATAATAAATAGAAAACAAACATGTAGTTCCACTTTTTCTGTGCTGTATGTACATATATGTTAGTATTTTTCAATGTATATGCATATATATGTATATATTACAGCACACATCAGTTTTGAAATCTTTCTAGTAATATACCATAAACATCTTTTAGGGAAAATAAACACGCTATTACAAATTTAATTTTAATTGCTGTGTGTGAGGGAGAGGGAGGACAGTAGGACAGCAGGCCGATTTAGTCACTGTGGACAGAGACTGGGTAACACTGCGTCTTGCAGTTGGCTATGTCTTCTTGAATAGACTGAGTGTGACTGGGTCTGGTTTATCTCTCTTGAAAGAAGAAATACTCCTTTGGAATTGACACTAGCTGTCGTTACCTGCCTACCTGGACCTTAACTTCCCTCCTCATTCCTCTTTTTGTCAGGTTGCCTTTGGTTGCAAGACTATTCCCAGACCTGACTTGCTTTGATCCTGCATGCATTCCAGTTCTGTTGCTGTCATGGTGGTGACTCTATAGCTCTTTCTTTTAGAAATTCTGTGGTTTCACTTTGAGTAAAAGTAGCATTTAAATGCTGGATATAAAATAATCAAATAGTAGCAATTAAACTCGAATATAAACTTAACTGAAAATTAAAAATTAAATGTGTGACCCTTGAATCAGGTTTATTGTATATCATTGGGAGAAAGTAATTTGGTAGAAAATATACTTTTACAAGCAGCTACAGAGATCTTATTGCCTTCTTTGAAATGCAAAGTGAAAATGTTCTAGAATATATATATAATATATATATAATATACCATTTAGAAAATGCACAGATGAAAAAATAAAAATATATTCTACAATTATTATACTTTGGCTCATACAGTCCAATGAAAGGCAAAAATAATAGTGACTAAAAGGGGATCAACCCTAGTCTAATTTGGCTATGTCCCCCAAAAACCATGTGTTGGACTTTACCCCATTGAAACAGTATTGAGAGATGGGATCTAATAAGAAGAAGTGATTAGATAATGAAGATGCTGCCTACATGAACTGATCGGAGCTGTTGAGTAAACGAGTTGGTTCTCTCCAATGTGAGTTGTTATAAAAGTTTCTTGATGTTGCCATTTCCTGCTGTTCTGCCTTCCACCACAGGGTGACACAGCACAATAGCTGCCAATGCCATGCTCTTGAGCTTTCTGGCCTGCAATACGAGAAACCAAATAAATTGCTGTACATTATAAATCATCCAATCTGTTACATTCTGTCATTGTAGCCCAAACAGTGCAAGACAAGTTCCAAATTGAGTTTCTTTTCTGATGTAGACTTTACATAGTAGGTTGAATGGACATAAAATAATAGATCTTCCGTGTTGATGTTTGTGGCTTTGGAAATTTTGTTTAAGGACTCAGGATTGGCTGGTTTTTGTTGTTGTTGTTGTTGTTTTTTTTGTTTGTTTTGTTTTTTTTTTGACAGGCAGAGTGTACAGTGAGAGAGAGAGAAAGGTCTTCCTTTTGCCGTTGGTTCACCCTCCAATGGCCGCCGTGGCCAGTGTGCTGCGGCGGGCGTGCTGTGGCCGGCGCACTGCGCTGATCCAATGGCAGGAGCCGGGTACTTCTCCTGGTCTCCCATGGGGTGCAGGGCCCAAGCACTTGGGCCATCCTCCACTGCACTCCCTGGCCACAGCAGAGAGCTGGCCTGGAAGAAGGGCAACCGGGACAGAATCCGGCGCCCTGACCGGGACTAGAACCCGGTGTGCCGGCGCTGCAAGAGGGTGGATTAGCCTAGTGAGCCGCGGCACCGGCCAGGATTGGCTGTTATTCAAAGGATCTTCACTTCTGTATCTGGGCCCATCAATCTGATTGAAATAGGAAAAATCTATTAACTATTGCCAGGTATAAACAGCTTGGAGGTTTATGTGGGAGGAAACTCAACACAATCTTTGCTGCTTTATTTTGACAACTCAATACACAAGCAATTCAGCTCAGAAAAATATAAAAAATATGCAGACTCCAGTTTGATTGTGTTATTTCCACAATGGAACATACTGCTTCTTAAGTAGAGACAAAATGAACCTAGTAATAGGTAACATTAACATTATGAGATTCTAATTTTCTATCATTCTGTCTTGATCAAAGTATGAATAATGTTCAAGGCAAATGTTAATTATTTTTTTTAAAGATTTGTTTATTTATTTGAAAGTCAGAGTTACAGAGAGGCAGAGGCAGAGAGAGAGAGAAAAGTCTTCCATCCGCTGTTTCACTCCCCAAATGGTCACAACAGCCAGAGCTAGGAGCCAGGAGCTTCCTCCGGTTCTCCCATGTGGGTGCAGGGGCCCAAGGACTTGGGCTACCATCCACTGCTTTCCTACACCACAGCAGGAGCTGGATAGGAAGTGGAGCAGCCGGGTCTCGAACCAGCACCCATATGGGATGCTGGCATTGCAGGTGGTGGCTTTACCCCTATGCCACAGTGCCGGCCCCAGCAGATACTAATTATAAACAGACATGAAATAAAGGTTATAGTTAGTAGACAATGTGTGAAAGTTTGACTATTAGTGTGTGGGTCCCCAAAAGACCCATGTATTAAGGGCTTGGTCTCCAAGTCATATGTTAATGGTTAATGTCAATGGCTAATAAATTAAGGGTGAAGACTTAATTCAATGATGATGTCTGAAGTTTGAATCTTTGGAAGTGATTATATCAGATGATGTTGGGATGGAGCTGTCATGATTGGATCACAGTGGCTTTATAAAAAGGGATATAGACAAGGAGGATGAGCGTGCTGCCTGTCTCTCTCTGCTTCCAGATTCACTGTGTGCTTCTTCCTGAGCACTCATTCTGCCTTCATCACATGCCAGATCATATGGGGCCATCGAATCTCAGACTGTGAACCTCCAAAATTGTGAGCTAAAATAAACCTTTCCTATAAAGTGTGTTCTCTCAGGTATGTTTTAAAATACAAACATAAAATGGTGACTAATACACAATGATTAACCAGAATTATTAAGAAAATGAATGTTTCAGTAAATACATACTCTACTCCTAGGAAACTTAGAAATTGGCTTAATTTATTGAAAATCAACAATCATTATTTCTTTGTTCTTAAGATTTATTTATTTATTTGAAAGGCAGAGTTACAGAAAGTCAGAGGCAGAGGCAGAGAGAGAGAGAGGTGTTCCATCCACTGATTCACTCCCTAGATGGCCACAACAACTGGAATTGGGCCGATCTGAAGCCAGGAGCCTGGAGCCTCTTCCTGGTTTCCCATGAGGGAGCAGGGGCCTGAGGACTTGATCCATCTTCCACTGCTTTCCCAGGCAATAGCAGAGAGCTGGATTGGAAGTGGAACAGCCAGAACTTGAACCAGCACCCACAAGGTTGCCAACACTACAGGTGGCCACTTTATCCGCTATGCCACTAGGCTGGCCCCAATCATTCTTCCTAACCCAGGATTTCAAGAACAGAAAGCACAGAACTTTTCCAAAGGCGGGAAAGCTGTGTTCAACATTTAAGGGCTATTAAACACCTTAACAGATAGTTAATTATTTTTTAAAAATGTAATTACCTAGAAATAATGAAATACCAAAGATTAAGGGATATTTTTGACTGAATTTATTTATTTATTTATTTATTTATTTTATACAGGCAGAGTGGACAGTGAGAGAGAGAGAGATAGGGAGGAAGGTCTTCCTTTCTGTTGGTTCACCCCCAGTACCACTGCAGCCGGCGCTCTGCGGCCAGTGCACCGCACTGATCTGAAGCCAGGAGCCAGGTGCTTCTCCTGGTCTCCCACGCGGGTGCAGGGCCCAAGGACCTGGGCCATCCTCCACTACACTCCCGGGCCACAGCAGAGAGCTGGCCTGGAAGAGGGGCAATGGGGATAGAATCCGGCACCCTGACCTGGACTAGAACCAGGTGTGCTGGCGCCGCAGGCAGAGGATTAACCTATTGAGCTATGGCGCCGGCCTGAATTTATCTTTTTTTTGAGAAATGACATACTTGATAATTAGGGGAAACAGTTTTCAGTTATGAATGTTTAAAATGCATCTTTCTCACTTCCATGAACTTATAAAACTGATGTAAGTAAAGACATGAAATAGACTCTTTGGCCATTGGACATGGGAAGTGGGAGGGATCAGAAAGTGAAATACTGTCAAAAGAAACTCAGAATCAGCCCTGAAGGCATTCATCCGGCTGAAAAGCCCATGAGAGTATTTCAGGCATGGAAAGCCAAGACACTCTGGCAAAAAAAAAAAAAAAAAAAATCCACCTAAATGAAAGATCTCCACGAGTGAGATCCCAGTGGAAAGAACAGGTCATCAAAGAAGGGAGGAGAGAACTTCCACTTTGACTATGACCTTGTCTATATATGATCCGAGTTGGCTTCCATAGCCTTGGCAGCTCATGACAAGAGCCTAGGGTGATTACTGAGGCCATAAACAAGAGTGTCAATTTGTTAAGTCAACAACAGGAGTCACTGTGCACTTACTCCTCATATAGGATCTCTGTCCTAAATGTGCTGTACATTGTGATTTAATGCTATAACTAGTACTCAAACAGTATTTTTCACTTTGTGTTTCTATGTGGGTGCAAACTGTTGAAATCTTTACTTAATATATGCTAAACTGATCTTCTGTATATAAAGATAATTGAAATTGAATTTTGATGTGAATGGAATAGGAGAGGGAGCGGGAGAGGGGAAGGTTGCGGGTGGGAGGGAAGTTATGGGGTGGGGGAAGCCATTGTAATCCATAAGCTGTACTTTGGAAATTCATATTCATTAAATAAAAGTTAAAAAAAAAGAAACTTGATTCTATCATTGTCCAAAGGGAACGTTCAATCTCAAATTGAAAACATTTGGGTTTTAATAAAAGGATGGTCTTTATGTAACTATGGTTTCATTTTTCTTTTGGATAATTAGGGAGTAAAAAGATACCATGTGCATTCCATATGTTACTCATCAGGCTGTAATAAAGATTCCAAGTGCAAATATTTCGTGAGTCAGGATTTCAATTGAGTGTAAGTTATAGTCTATTTATATGAATACAAAGCTTACCTGTATTACCAGGTTCCATATAGGGTGCAATAATAAATCTGAAAACAGGCCAATTATTTGTAGACATAGTTTATCCTTGTTCATATATGTTTGCTATAGGAATTTTATGATTTTTCTGACCAACTGTTCCTGGCAATGTTTTCTGTGTTTTCCACAGAAGCTTGTAGAAAATGATAAGGCCATAAGTTACATGTTCAAGTTTAGAACTATAAATTTCACATTGTCATTTATAGTATCTTCTGAAAATTCTAAATCTATAGATTACATAAATGGAGAAAATTCCAATAAACCACATATAAAATACTAAATGAACATTTAAAATTAATCTCAAGTTAAATTATGAATTAATATCTCAAAGAGTATTATTATTATCTTAGGATGTGGCTTAAAGAATCCTTACTTGGTACACAAAATTCTCTAGTGTTTATATACTATTGTATGTAGACTAATAATAGGTAATAAATATAGGACTACATAATGTAAAATATAGTCAATTTTGTGAATATAAGCTCTTGTTTTTTTCCTAAATATGCTTTTAAGTCACTTATTTCTCCAAATTCTGGCCAGAATCAACATAATGACCTACAAATATTTGTAAATTTCATACAAGGTTTCACCAATGCTACAAGGGAGCTCCCCAAAACATGGTTTTTGTTTCTTCCTGTTAGGTTCTCCTTATTTCCTATAGGTATTTCCTACATGAATTAATTGTTCTGCTCTCTAATTTGGGTTTTTAAAGCCTTTTTGTTAGTACCTTTTCCAACCTTCTCCTCTTAACCATGCCATTTATTAGCAATACTCCAATAGTTAAATATCATCTTGTCCCAGAAATCTTCCCCGACCCTACAGATAGCCTCTTTCTTCAATATCTGGCAAAAATATCATATCATGTCATATCACATCATATATACATACATATATATATATCATGCACAATTTGGAATGCTTTTAACAGTATAAAAATATGTCAGTATTATAAAAATATATACTTTTTTTTTACAGAACTTTAAAATTAGTAGGTGACTGGAGTCTAAAGCACCAGTCTTCAACAGTGAGCCTGATAGCATCAAATACGAGCTCTATGGCAGATGCAACATCTTTCAATTTTCATAAGGTAGAAATTTTCATCTCCTTCTTACATCTGATGAAGTGAGGTTCAGAGAAGTAACATAAACTCCCCAAAGGTGGAGGTCCCTTTCAACTCATAAAGAGATCATACCATAACAGATTTTGCCAAACGACATGCCCTGGTGTTGTGCAGGATATGTCCTGCCTAATGTACATGGAAACTCATCAAGAAACAATACAGTATTTCCTTTGCACCCAGACCTCTTTCTAGTATGTTTCTCTCTAGAAGGAATACAGGATAGGTTTCTTTTTATGGAATAGGCAGAATATAAACTGTGAGTTTGTGTTGATGTTGTCAGCCAATGGCATGAGTTAGGTGAGATAAATGTCCATTGTCTACAGCACCTTGGTCCATCCTTTATCCTCTTAGTTATTTCCCTTCATTTTCTGAGTGATCTGTGACCTCTTGAGGACTTTGTGAATGGAAGCTCTAACTACTCTCTGCAGCCTTACTCTTTCTCTCCTGGGAAACTATATCTCCCTTTAATCTCTGATTGACTGTAGTTAAGGGCTGAGATCGTCTGTTCAAGTCTAAGCCTTATCAGTGTTATTAATTGGCTCTCTGACTTTGAATAAGGGATATATGGGCTCAAAGCTGTTTCCTGTGAGTAAAATGAGGATAAAAGATAAGTATAATGATTATGAAATATTAATTGAGACAATGTATGTAAAGATACTAATGTAAAACTTCAACATAATAAGCTCAATAAATGTTTCCTTTTCTCCTCATTTTAATAGATATGCATTTTTAATTTGACCTTTCTTTGCAATGTACTCTTTTGGTCTATTTTTTTAAGATTTATTTATTTGAAAGGCAGAGTTATAGAGAGGGAATGACAAAGACAGAGAGAGAGAAGTTCTCCATCCACTAGTTCACTCAGTCTCCAAATGACTGCAAAGGCTAGGGCTGGGTCAGATGGAGCCAGCAGTTGAGGATCTGCATTAGGGTCTTCCACATGGGTGCCAGGGCCCAGGCACTCGGGTCATTTCCACCGCCCTCCCAGGTGCATTATCAGGGAGCTGGATTGAAAGTGGAACAGCCAGGACTAGAAATGGTGCCCACATAGGATGCTGACACTGAAGGCAGTGACCCAACCCCCTATGCCACAGTGCTTGCCCCCTGTAGTCTATTAATGTAGCTACCATGGAGGGTACTAGTATAAACTAACAGAAAAGCTATGTGGGCTTTTGCATTTTTTTGACAACCATCAAACCACACATGTGTTAACTATTAATGTCATGAAATTAAAACTTAAAGATTGGGGATGGCACTGTGGCATAGAGGATAAAGCTGCCTCCTGCAGTGCCAGAATCCCATATGGGTAGTGGTTTGAGTCCTTGAGTTCTGGCTGCTCCACTTTCTATCCAGCACTCTGTTATGGCCTGGGAAAGCAGTAGAAGATGACCCAGGTCCTTGGGCCCCTGCATCCGCATGGGAGACCCAAAAGAAACTCCTGGATCCTGGCTTCGGATCAGCTCAGCTCCAGTTGTTGCAGCCATTTGGGGAATGGACCAGTGGATGAAAGACCTCTCCCTCTGCCTCTGCCTCTCCGTAACTCTGCCTTTCAAATAAATAAATAAATCTTAAACTTAAAAGTTGAGATCCTCCCTTAGGTTTTGTATTTTCTATGAAGAATATAATTGAGACATGGAGGTGCTTTCCATGAAAACATTGCCCTTACCTACCTCTCCATCAGTTCCCTTTCTCTGAGCTTTCTACTGCCTTTAGAGCTTGCCTTTATTCCCTTGTTATCCTTGCCCTTCTCCAGCTATTCCTCTCCCTCCCCTTTGCTGCCTTCTTTCCTCCACTCTCTATTCCTCACTTGCTCTGTCTCTTTCCTTCCATCTTTCTCTCTTTCTTTCTTTGTAATACATATGATACTCAAATGATATTTTCCCTACCTTATGCTTCCTAACTTTTGCCTTGCATATATTTCTGAGTAATGGTGGCTGCCTGTCTAGGCTTGAATTCTATGAATACTATATAAGCTAATAAATCCCACAAAGAACACATTTAAAAAATAAATTTTCTTAAAGCAATATTGCATAGACTAAGAGTGCCAGAGCATTTTACTCCTTCCTAAAACACCTGGAAATCAAATTTATTGACATATAAACTTAATAAGCTGCTAATTGAGTAATTATCGATTGAAGGAAATGTGTTCTTAAAAGTCACATTAACAATCGGCAGAGAGGCAAAAATAGAACTGATTCAGTTTTCAGCTTACTTTATAGCATTACCTTAAAATTGTAAAGAGTTAATCTTATCACACTACACATGGCTGAATTTATAAAAGATAAAATCACAAACGAGCAATGCACAGTTACTTGTTACATATTCTTCCCATTACAACTGACAGGTTCATTAATCATACAGTGTATTTTACTATTAGAAGCTATAAAGGAGATCAAATCTCTTGTAATTTTTCTTCTTCTCTTTCATTTGATAAGTGTGTTGTTTCTGTGTGCAGATAAAGTATAGTGTCAGTCACCAACACTCTCAGGAGATTTTCATTTTTCCAGTAAGAATATCCTTGCATATTTGCAATATAAAAAGTCCTCAGATCATGCATCATTTCCCTACAACTTGACCATCAGATCAAGTAAAATGTCTGTGTGCACCTGTCCACAGAAGCAATCATCCGGCAGTAGGTACTGGCAGAAAACAATGTTGCTGGTGATGGTGATGGTGCTGCTTACCAAGCACTGAAGGCGTTATGGACAAACTCCTCTGTTTCTGATGTTCCATTGATTCATAATTAAGGTTCATGCAAATCACTGACAGAGCCAACAGATTTCATAAGCTGTTCTGGGGAGAGGTGGCAAATTTTACAGTTTGTCACAGGTTGCCAATGAAACACTTGGAAGCATACATGAAATATAAGACTATTTGCCAATAAATAAGGGAGTCTCTGATATTCCCTTCCATGGAGCATGATGCAAAAAATATATCTTAAAAGGCTACATTCCTACCTAGGAAGCAAAGTCTCAAAAGAAATCCTGAAAAGAGATGCTGTCAATCCCTAGAGCAGAACCAGATGGACAGATTTAATTCTTTAATTGGTAAAGAAAAGGAAAATGTGGCTTTCTTTTCTGTGTCTTGTCAACTGAGAGAGGAAAGAAGTCAATCATGAAAAATTTTTATGTGTTTCTCAGTGTTTTCATTTTTAATGTCTTAAAAGTATAACTTATAAATAAAATCCTTAGGATTTCTTAGTTTTGGTGATTTGTGTGACACTGATGTGCTGTAATTTATACAAGAACTACTTCAGTGTATGTTTTTCAGTGCTTCTTGCCAACCTAAGTATTCTAAATATAAACTGAAGAAATTCAGTCTGGCACAAAACAGCTGATGAAATATTCTGGGCTTGCATTCCGCTATTTTCCCATAAGACCTTCTCTGAGAAGCAGGGGCTGTAAAGAGATCTTGATTAAAGTGCAGAAACGTATGCAGTCCCGTTGCTTGTGGACTCAATTTAGAGTCTACTGTGAGTGGCCTTTTGACTCCATCACACACACTTCACTTCTTACAGGAACACAGCCTGACGCTCATCATCATCTGTTCTTGGGCAGCAGCTAGTTTCCCATATTACAACTCTCCTCCAAATAGGTGCAATTTTGTCATGTCTGCGTAGTAGGATTTATGCAGAGGCTGGATTGGTAAAGCTATTTACTCAGTCTCCACCCATAAGTAATGCAAAATTGCATTTTCAGAAAATATAGGAGAACAGAGCAATCATTTGGGCGTTTGAAAGGTGTAAATAGTCCATCTCAGGGCCTGCATTGTGGCATAGCAGGTAGAGGCACTGCCTGTAACATGGGCAGCAGCTTCCTCACTTCCCATCCAGTTCCCTGCTACTGGTCTGAGAAATCAGTGGAAGATGGTCCAAGTGTTTGGGTCTCTGTTTTCCACGTGGGAGATCCTGAAGAAGTGTCTGGCTCCTGGCTTTGGCCTGGCCCAGCCCTGGCGATGGCAGCTTTCTGAGTGAACCAATGGTTAGAAGATCTCTCACTTTCTCACTCTCTCTCTCTCCCCTCTTCTTTCTGTATCTCTGACTGTCAATATAAATCATAAATCTTAAAAAAGCTAAAAATCGCTTTAAAAATAGCCCATCTCCACCTAATTCCTCTCATAATGTTTTCTTCCCTTCTATTCACACAGATAATTGCTCAATTCTGTTTTAAGAACAATGCTTTGTATTTTGATGCTCAGTTAGTTGTCACCTATCAAGGAGAACAAGTGGTATTTGTCCCTTTGGGATTGGCTTATTTCACTCAGCATAATGTTTTCCAAATTCCTAACAGGGATCACTTTTCAGTTAAAATTTAAACACCTAAGAATAATTGTGTGTTAATTACAGAGTTCAACCAATGGTACTAGAACAAAAAAAATACTAAAATGGATAAAGTATTACATTGTACATCAACCGTCAGGACAAGAGCTGATCAAGTCACTGTTTCTCACAGTGTCCATTTCACTTCAACAAGTTTCCCCTTTGGTGCTCAGTTAGTTAATACTTTTGGTTGAATACTGTAATCAATACACAATTCTTCTTAAGTGCTGAAACTTAACTGAAAAGTGATTGCTGTTAAATATAAGAGTGGGAACAAGAGAGGGAAGAGATGTGCAATTCGGGACATGCTCAAGCTGACTTACCTCAAACGGTAGAGTTAGAAACATACCAGGGGATTCAAATTCAATCCCATCGAGGTGGCATGTACCAATGCCATCTTACTAGTCCCAGTGATCAATTTCTGTTCACAATTGATCATAATGATAGGACTAAGAACCAAAGGGATCACATAAACAAGAATAGTGTCTGCAAATACTAGCTGATAGAATAAAAAAGGGAGAGAATGGTCCAACATGGGAAGTGAGATACACAGCAGACCCATAGAGTGGCAAATGTCCTAACAGCACTCTGGCCTCATAATCAGCCCTTAAGGCATGCAGATCCAGCTGAAATGCCCATGAGAGTATTTCAGGCATGGAAAGTCAAGACACTCTGGGGGTAAAAAAAAAAAAAAAAAAAAAAAAAAAAAAAAAAAAAAAAACAAACACCTAAATGAAAGATCTCCACGAGTGAGATCCCAGTGGAAAGAATGGGTCATCAAAGAAGGAGGTACCTTTCTCTGAAGGGAGGAGAGAACTTCCACTTTGACCATGGCCTTGTCTAAAAATGATCAGAGTCAGTGAACCCAGGGGGTTTCCATAGCCTTGGCAGCTCATGACAAGAGCCTAGGGTGATTACTGATGCCATAAACAAGAGTGTCAATTTGTTAAGTCAACAACAGGAGTCACTGTGCACTTACTCCTCATGTAGGATCTTTGTCCTTAGTGTGCTGTACATTGAGATTTAATGCTATAACTAGTACTCAAACAGTATTTTTCACTTTGTGTTTCTATGTGGGTGCAAACTGTTGAAATCTTTACTTAATATATGCTAAACTGATTTTCTGTATATAAAGAGAATTGAAAATGAATCTTGATGTGAATGGAAGGGGAGAGGGAGTGGATAAGGGGAGGGTTGCGGGTTGGAGGGACGTTATGGGGGGGGAAGTCAGAAGTCATTGTAATCAATATTCTGTACTTTGGAAATTTATATTCATTAAATAAAAGTTAAAAAAAAAGAAAAAAAGAATTATTAAGTACAAAAAAAAGAACAATGCTTTGTATTTTGAGATACTATTCTAATATTTCCTTTGGTATGCTAAGGGTTAAATATAGATTAGCTTACATCTCCAACTAAACGTTCCTATTCAACAAAATCTAATGTTTAGCTTAACTAGGGAACATTGCTCATCCTGTACGCGTGTGATCTGACAGCTGAAATCTAACGTGTAGGTTCTACAACTGGGCCTCTCTTCCTTTACAAATGTGGAGCATTTTTAAAGTCTCAGTGTATACATTTTGTTCAAGTGCATAATTTTACAAGAGAAGTATCCTAAAGTGATAATTAGATGAAGAAGGACATTCTAAATGTACGAATTAATTTTCCTACACGATTATGTGTATGTTTCTGAAACTTTGGTGATGTGATTTGATTGTGCTGGGCCATCCAAGTCAGTATATCTCATTTTCTGGAAGGTTCTGTAGGGTAAATGGGTGAATAGAAATTTAGGATGAAAAAAATCACTTGTGGAGACATCTACATGCTTATGTTCATTCCCTACTATTCACAATAAACAAGAAATGGAATGAATCTAAGTTTCCATGGACCAATGAATGGATAAAGAAAATGTGATACACACACACAGAGGAATCCTATTCAGCCATCGAAACAGGATGAAAGCCTATCATTTATGACAGTGCGGATGGAACTAGAGGACACTTTGTTAAGTGAAATAAGCCGGGCACAGAAAGACAAGAACTGCATGATCTCATTCATATATGAAATCTAAAGAAGCAGCTCTCATAGAGGTTGCAGATATAAAAGCGATAACCAGAGGCTCAGGAGAATAGCAAGCAGGGAAAGATAGGGTCTGGTCAACAGGTACTAGGTTAGAGTAAGATAGGAGACATAAGTTCTGCTGTTCGATTGCATACTAGCACAATAGCCTGTCTATAGGTAACATTACTATAATACATATTCAAACAAGATGCAGAAAAAAAGATTTTGAGTCTATTCACCACAAATATATGATAAATGTTTTGAGAGATAGACACGCTTACCCAGATTTGAACATGACACAATATATACATGAATCAACATTTCACATGCCATCCCATAAAGATTTTTATGTTATTTATGTGTCAGTTAAAAACTAAAACTAAAACTAAAATATAATTATTCTCAAAAAGATGGAAATATATAAGAAAACGAAGTCCTTTTAAGTGCCCTTGATTTTATTTATGTAAGAGTTTATTGGAAGTGTACTTCCAGATCTATTATTTACCTGCTGCAGACCTTTGAGCAGTTAAGACACAAGCATGGGGGACAATGCTCCAGGCCTGAGTTTGGAGCAGTTCCTCCAACTTCAATGTCCCCTCTGAGGTCAGGGTCAGGCCATGTCCCACAGCTTCATCTCAGCATTGTGCTTGATCCTGGTCTAGATTGTGTTTCTCCTTTTCCACACCAGTCTTGCACATTTGTCCTGGCACTGAGTCCAGGTGGGTGTTCTTGCGATTAGTTGATAGGTTGATTCTGAGTGCCTCTCTTGAAAAGAGGACAGAGAAGGAGTGTCAGGGCTCTGCCTTGAGCTTGAGTCAGCTGCAGCACCTGAGGGTTGCAGGGGTGTGGCAGAGTGCATGCAGACCAGTCTCCTCTACTCACCAGATTCAGATTCATGTCAGGAGACTTTTGGGGATGGCTGCCTCTCTCTTCCAAGGACCTTCCAGAGTCAAATCTCCTGGGCATTTCAATTCAATGCTGTTCTTGTCTCCAATGGATGTGGTGACCCTGCATGCTCCCAGATCTTAGCTGTTTGTGGCAGGGAGTGACTACTGTTCTCATTCCACCCACGTTCTTCTGTATGTGGTAAACTCTGAAACATGTTCCACTCCAGGGATGCATACATTGTGGTCTAAAGTGTTCAGAAGAAGGTGTAGTTGGATAAGATGTTGTTCTAAGTCAATGCTCTAAAATTCTAAAATAAATTTCACACCAGAAGAACATGAATCAGCATTTACATTTTCTGAATTCTCCACATGGAACTTGCATTCATGGTCACTCTCAAGGAGAGAGGTTAACAGCCTTTGAGAAAGTTATTGGAAGCTGAGGAACCCTAGCACCATGGATGATGCAGTTCATGGGCAGTGATACAATGCACATTAAATAAATAGTGCTAGGGAACTGCAAAAGTAAGAAAATCAAAACCATGCCTCAATGCAAATTGGTTCAAGGGGCTCTGGTTCTGCTCACTTTTCCTGCAGAGAAAGAGCTATAATTCATCATTGATACATGACTGTATCATAAGCATCCATGCAATTGTCAAAGTATTTTTAAGGTCCAGACAAGGAAATATTACATTTATCTAGGTGACATATAGCTGAAGTCTATGAGTGGTGGAGGTAAAGGAATGAGATGTGGTATTATTTTTTTTTTTGGTATTTGATTTTACTTGCCATTGATATACAGGATTATTACATTTAGCTATTGTTGGTATAATCTCTCCTCAACTTCAGGATTACTCAATTTATTCTTCGATAATCTTCTCTAAAAGTATAAATATTTATTACTCTATTACCTCCTATTCTGCCAAGTGTAATAACAACTTAGTATGGAGCAATGCCAAACACACAGTGGGTGGTCAATAGATGTATCTGGAAGTAAGGAAATAATGTGCCATATGTATCCAGACAAATAGAAGAAAACTGAATGTGCTAATTTTAGCCTATTTTTTCCAAGTCATTGATGCTGATGAAAAAGAAAGGTGTTCATTCTTCCTAAACATAAATGTATTTCAATATATTGGTATATTGGAAATATATGATGATATCTCAAAATGTTCATGGAAAATGGAATCCAAGGCATGTTGATTTTGATGCAAACTTTTCAAAATCCATGCATACATAGGGTCTTCAGAAATTCATGGAAAATGCACATCGTGAAAAAAAGTCCTATGCATGGATTTCAAAAGTTTTTGCAATAGAATAAACTTACTATTAATTTCATGTTTCCAAGAACTTCTTGTAGTGCCCTCATATACTAAAAGTAAAAAAGACAAAGGAAGAGGCTTGGTTTAAATTTAGAGACATCCAATCTTTGGCACTCAAAATGCATTTTTTCAGGGAGAAATATTTCTGTATGTTGAGTGGCAATGCTTGTCATTGTGGATCTAACATGGAAATGGTATGATTTAGAGAAATCTTGCTTTCAATTATGTGACTCTGCGTTTTAGATATTGTAAGATGGGAACATTTTCTTCTTGATTTTGCTAACTATTCTGAATCCTGTATCAGTCTCTTCCTTCCATAAGCTCTGCTTCAGAACGTGTATGCACTCAATGGGTATCACACAGTTTTTTCTCCATTATGTCTGCAGTCACGCCCACCATTTTCTGCATTTTGAATTTCTGAAATGGAAACTTTCCACTCCCCTCACCAGTTCTGTGTTGTCTCCCTGCTTGGTATTCTACTTGGCTGAACATTGTGAACTGAAGTTACCAGGATTCCCGGCCTTGGCTTCTGATTGGGTTTTGCCAAAGGGAAATAATGATCAAAGGGAATGAGGAGGTCTTGGGGGTTCATTGTTTTGACTTCTCTGGTTTTTAAGATATTCTCTCTCACTTTAATACACAGCATAGGCTTGAATGAGGCTCGGATTTTCATGTGGATCTGTATATTGTGTCTACATTCTTCATCTCATCCATGGTATGTCCTGAGTATCATTGGTTAATTCAAGTTAGGATTAAGTTGCCATACAATAAGAAATACTCAACTAATTTTTTTTTTGACAGGCAGAGTGGACAGTGAGAGAGAGAGAGACAGAGAGAAAGGTCTTCCTTTGCAGTTGGTTCACCCTCAAATGGCCACCGTGGCCAGCGCGCTGCACTGATCCGAAGCTGGGAGCCAGGTGCTTCTCCTGGTCTCCCATGGGGTGCAGGGCCCAAGCACTTGGGCCATCCTCCACTGCACTCCCTGGCCACAGCAGAGAGCTGGCCTGGAAGAGGGGCAACCGGGACAGAATCTGGCGCCCCGACTGGGTCTAGAACTCGGTGTGCCGGCGCCGCAAGGCAGAGGATTAGCCTAGTGAGCCGTGGTGCCGGCCAACTAATGTTTTCTTAAATAAGATTGTAATGTGTTCTTCTCAGATGTTCAGGGAGGTGAAATATAACTTCATGGAAGGCATGGAGTCCCCTACAAGGCATCAGTAAGCCAGCCTCTTCCCATGCACTACTCTATTTGCCTGAGGGGGTCCAAGGTCATTGCTGAATTTCTAGGCAGTGCTTTATCTTGGGTGGAAGCATGGAAAAGCATGCATGTGGCTTATCCCTTCTCTATTAATAACACATCCTGATTCTTTCACATCGTTTTTTGGAATGTAAGTATTTAGTGCAGCCATTTATAAAAAAGAATCTGAAGATTCCTCAAAAATCAAGGAACTACGTGTGATTCAATGATCTTAGTACTGGGTACATACATATCGAAACAAAATGAAATTGGTTTGTTTAAGAGGCATTGGCACTGCCCTATTTATTACAATGCTTTCACAATAACCAACAAATACAAATTCCTTAAAGTTCACCAATAGATGAATGGATAATCAAATGTAGTACATAAACACAGTGGAATACTAATCAGCCATAAAAAGGATGAAATCCTGACATTGACAACAGCGTAAGAGAAACTCAAGGATTTTATATGGAGTGAAATAAGTCAGGAAAACAAGTATTGCATGATCTCACTAATATGTGAAATCTAAAAAAATTGATTTCAGGGGTCCCGACAGTAGAATAGGGGATACAGAGTTTGAGGAGAGCAGGGGATTGGAGGGAAGAGGTTGTTCAACAGGTACAAAGTTACGATTATGTAAGAGCAATAGTCTGATGGTCTGTTACACAGTAGTGTGAATATAGTTAGTAATAAGGCATTGTATATCTCAAAATAGCTAGGATAGTGGATTTTGAATATATTCACCATAAAGAAATCATAAAAGTTTAAGGTGATAATATGCTAATTACCCTGATTTAATAATCACATGATATAAATATGAATCAAAACTTTAAGCTATCACCCATAAATATGTGCAATTATTATGGGTCAGTCAAAAAACAGACAAGAAGGAAAAGAATGAGGAGGCAAAGAAAGGAGAAGGAGAAGAAGTAAAGAAAGAGAAGGAGAAGCAACAAAAGGATGAGGAAGGGAAAAGAAGATGAGAGTGATGGATAACAATATTTTGCAAATATAGCAAGCTAGGATTACATGTCAGTGGTAATAGATTAGTTTGGCTATAGTTATGTGTAAGGGAAGCTGAGGAATATTGTTTTATATCTAGCTGACAGTATGCAAAACTAAAAACTAGAGTTTTGCTATTAAGGAAAGGATGGATTATAGGTGAACATTATGCAATCTCTTCAAACACTGACCTCAGTGATCCTGAGAGCTATCCAGCCCTCTCCTACTGATCATGTATCCAATAGACATAGAAGCCTTAGTGGCAGTGGCTCATCTGTTTATCTGTTTCTTATTTATTTAAAGCAAACTGACTCATTCATCTTCACTGGATACAATTCTTTGTTACTTTTTAATGCTATACTATATGAATTTATTGACTAATTTAATGTATTTACTTAAGGACATTCAATTACTTAATTAAAAAATCCAATGTCATGTTTTGTTTTCTCAGTAAATTTGTTACAATAGATACTTCCTTACTGATTAGATCTCTTTCCTTTTTTGAAAAAAAAATTTGATTAATGCATAATACTTGTACAATTTTATGGAGCGCAGTGCAATATTTCAACAAATATACGGAGCATAACCTGATCAAGCCATGCTATTAGCATTTCAATCTCTTTATTGGTTTTGTATGTTTGCAGCCAATGAATTCCTCTCTTCTAGTTCTTTATACAGTGTAACTATACCTAATACATTATTGTCAATTATAGTTGCCCCACTGTGCTGTATAAAACTACAGTCTATTATTCTATTTACTGTGCGAATTTATTCAACCTTCTTCTTTTGCCCTTTCCCTCATCCTTCCCAACTTTTAGTAATTACTATTCTATGTTCAGATGGATCTTTTTAAAACTTCTGTGTATCAGAGAGAATATGTGGTATTAATCATGCTCTGTCTGGCTTATTTCACTTAATATAATGATTTCTAATTCCTATACTTAGCTGTAAATGTCAAGATGTCATTCCTTTTTATGACCGAATAATATTCCATTTTGTGTACACAGCACATTTTCTTTTTTTAAAAAATATTTATTTGAAAGGCAGAGTTACAAGCACATGCATACACACACAACTCCACTTCCCCAAATCTTCCATCTTCCAGTTTAATCTCCAAATGCCTACAATAGCCAGAGTTGGTCCAGGCCAAAGCCAGGAGCCAAAAATTCTATCTGGGTCTCTCATCTGGGGAGCAAGAACCCAAACACGTGAACCATCATCTGATGCCTCCCAGACACAGTAGCAAGAAGCAGGATGTTGGGTGCCAGCAGGACTTGATCCCAGGGACTGCAACCTGTGAGCACATGACCCAAGTGGCATCACAAAGTCTACCTCTGTATGTTCTTTATCTATTCATCCATGATGGACAACTAGGTGGATAAACATGACAGTTGAGGTATATTTTCAATACATCTCTTTCCTTAAATTCTGTGATTGCTTGCTTTCTGGTATACACCATTTTTTCCACTATTTCCCTGGACATACCACATTTCATTTCCTCTGATCCGAAGCCAGGAGCCAGGTGCTTTCTCCTGGTCTCCCATGGGGTGCAGGGCTCAAGCACTTGGGCCATCCTCCACTGCCTTCCTGGGCCACAGCAGAGAGCTGGCCTGGAAGAGGAGCAACCGGGACAGAACCGGCGCCCCAACTGGGACTAGAACCCAGAGTGCCCACACCTAAGGCAGAGGATTAGCCTAGTAAGCCGTGGCACCGGCCTAGCTTCATCCTTTCTTATCTGATAGTTATTCATGTGTTAACACTACATACTAAATCACTATTAAATCTTTTTTTTTTTTTTGCTGATATCCCTGGGAGTAGTATATGTGTGTTTGTGTGTCTGTGTGCATGTGCATGCCTATCTGTCTAGAAAATGTTTTTTGTGTAATATCAGAAGCATAACACTAAGCATACAGTCCGTGTCAGAAAGCGTTCCATACCTTTTACAAGTATTTACTCATTTAATCCTCATAAGAACCAATGAAGGATGTCCAATTGCTATTTATAATTTTCAGATAAGGAAACAGAAGCACTAAGAAGATAGATAACTTGCCCAAAATCAGATCTAGAAAATGAAAAAATTGGTCATTCAAAGCAGGCAGACTAGCTTTAGAGTCTGGACTCCCACACTTTTTGCTATGGTATCTTGTATCTTCTGTTGCCACCTGGTGAGCAGTTGATGCCCTGTTACAGCCCCCAGTCTGCCTTTGACATCAAGTATAGAATCATTAATCTCATTTTCTTGACCTTTCATAATCCAACCCATTACACCCAACCTTTTATCACTGCAGTCTTATATAAACTGTGTGATACACTGATAGTCTCATTTTCTCAGTTCTCAAAACTCTTTCTCAGGCTAAAAAGTTCTTGCTTTCTCCTGAACTGACACTGCCCTGTTCTTTCATTTTAGCAAATCACCTCCGTTTCTGACTCTGTTATTAGTACTGGGAATAACTGGGTTGGATCTAATGAACTTACTGCATTTTTTTTTTTGGTCACATTTCTCATCTATGAAATGTAAGAGCTTTCTATCTCTCTAGACAAATCATATTAAGAGGAAAAAAGGCAATACAACACTAGTCACATTGAAGAAAAAAATGTATAAAGTATAAGTGCATTTTGGAAACTTTCTACTGTCATTTGAACATTTCTTCTCTAACCTCGGTGGGAATTGGAAGCAGAGATCATGGAAAGAAAAATAACCATGCAGCCACACTGTCATTGCCAAGTGCTTTCTTGCTGTTGTCAGTGTCTCCCTCTCTTGGAACGGTGGTTTCAGGCTGTTAATAGTCACCACTGAATGTATTTAGGACAGAGCTTTTTGGCTGTATTAGATTCAGTGATGCTTTGTCCAAATAAGAATGTTCTTTGCATGGGAAAAACTTGGTGTCTGATTTTGCTATGGAAAATTTGGAAATTATATAATTTCACATAGGATAAGTACTTAAGATTTTTGAGGTGGGGAAAATTGGATTATTTTTAAACTGAAAAGTGAAAAAAATTGGCCTAACCTTAAGAACATATGGAAGAACACATTTGTGAACTGCATACTGCTAAAAAAAAAAAAAAGCTCCTCCAGTCTCAGCTTTTTTCTCCACTACTGTTATGCCAATTCCAGTTCCAAATATGTAAATCTTACCATGAAGGTATATGAGAGTGTTGTTGTTCAACCAAAATCACACCAAAGATTTCTCTTCATTGCCAACTTTGACTTTTTCTGGTTCTATATCCCCCCTTTCCAGTCATTCATAGCTGCTGGTTGCATGAAATGGAGGTAGCGAATGTGGAGATGGAGGAGATGTGTGTGTCTGTGTGTACATGTGGAATATAAAACCATCTTTATATGTCTGCATGTGTGTGTGTGTATGCATGCACAGTATTCATATTGGTTTTGGTAAAGGGATGTGTTGAGTTTGGAAGAAAACTAAAAAGGTTAAGAAAAGTTTTTGAAAGCATCCAATGAGAATTTGATTAGATACGTAACAGCTCCTCAGCTGAGCATGGGGAGGTTTGTACTGAAGTGGGGAAAGTATGGTTTTTGGAGAGCGCTCTCAAACCAGGATCTCCATTCCAGTTCTGATGTACACAGGTGGCATGAACCTGGGAAAACAGACTCTAGTTCTCTAACCAGTGAATGGTAACACAACTGTTTCTATCACAAGGTTTTCCAAAACTTTATTTTGAACAAATTTAGATTCAAGAAGTTGCAAAGATAGTACAGAAATAGGGAAAGTAGTGGAAAAATAGTGGAAAATAGTTACATATTAGTGTATTCTGTAGTTTCAGAGAACTTGACTGTATACAAAGATCCGGATAACCATCACCTAAATCTTTGGCTGCAGTCAAGTTGTAAAGACTTACACCACTTACCCCCAAGGTGGTCTTAAACATGAATGCAAGCAGTAGCTGAACTACTCACTGAACTAACTTTCAAGGGAAAAGTTTTTGGTGGTTTTCCCAATTCTGGGCACCTTAACCATCTATGCTATTTAGAAGATATACTTCTCATTGTAAAATATTTTATCATAACACTGGAGAAATGAAAATAAATTTTGCTGGGGCTGGAGCGGTGGCTGTTGCATAGCAGGTAAAGCCACCATCTGTGATGCTGGCATCCCATATGGGTACCAGTTCGAGACACACCTGATGCACTTCTGATACAACTCCTTGCTAATGCACCTGGGAGAGTAGTAACGAATGGCCCAGGTGCTTGGGTCCCAGTTGGGAGACCTGGGGGAGGTTCCTGGCTCCTTGCTTCAGCCATGCCCAGCACTGGCCACTGTGGCCATTTGGGGATTGAACCAGTGAACGAAAGATATCTCATTATCTCTCTCTTCCCCACTCCTCTCTCCTGTAGCTTTGCCTTTCAAATAAATGAATTAGTCTTAATAAAAATAAAATTAAATTTCATTTGGAGGGTGAACCATCAGAAAGGAAGACCTTTCTCTCTGTCTCTCTCTCTCTCACTGTCTAACTCTGCCTGTCAAAAAAACAAATACAAGAATTAAATTTGTTAAAACCTACTGGGCTTCCTCTTTATGAGGAGGAGAGTATTCAGTTTACCATAATGTACTGTCGATATACTGCACTGCAGAAATGTTAAAGGATAAAGAGATAGATCTGGCCGGCGCCACGGCTCAACAGGCTAATCCTCTGCCTAGCGGCGCTGGCACACTAGGTTCTAGTCCCAGTCTGGGTGCCAGATTCTGTCCTGGTTGCCCCTCTTCCAGGCCAGCTCTCTGCTGTGGCCAGGGAGTGCAGTGGAGGATGGCCCAAGTGCTTGGGCCCTGCACCCCATGGGAGACCAGGAGAAGCACCTGGATCCTGCCTTCAGATCAGCGCAGTGTGCTGGCCGCAGGGTGCCGGCCACGGCGGCCATTGGAGGGTGAACCAACTGCAAAGGAAGACCTTTCTCTCTGTCTCTCTCTTTCACCGTCCACTCTGCCTGTCCAAAAAAAAAAAAAAAAAAAAAGAGAGAGAGATCTGATATAGCTGGGAAGTTAGTACTAACCTTAATTTATTTGCTGGTCTAGCCTACATCTTCAGATGGGAAGAGGATGGACCTTCTTAATGTATTTTCTATGTCATACAGGTCTTAGTCTTTAAATTCAGACTAACTCTCACATTGGCATTTCTTTCCTGGGTTTCTTTCTCCTTTCACCCATTTTTAGTGGCACCTACTCTGTGGCGATCCTAAGTTAAGTGCCCTCAGTACAGAGGTGTATCCCTTCCCTTGGGAGGTTGTACCTGGTAGAACAAGGGTGAAGGAGAAGTAGAGAAGCAATGACAAAAAAAAAAAAAAAAAAAAAAGGTGTGAGCATTAGGAGCCCCCAGGATGGTATCTAGCCTGAACCTGGGGAGGATCTGACAGTTCGGCTAAGTCCTGAAAACACCCCAAAAGTTATTCAGGCCACGAAGAAGGGAGAAGTGAGTTACAGGCAGAGGAGGGAAACTGAGGCACAAATGAAGGAGCACATACGATATGGTTGCGAAGTCAAAGGGCAGTGATACAAGATGAGTTGCAGAGAAGACCAGGGTCATGCTATGCAGGGTCCTGGGTGCAGTTAGGCTGTAGGGGCACAGCTTCCCTAGATGTAGGTAGGCTCATTGTGAACTGTGCATGAAATGCAGGACACCTTCGCAATACCATCCCCACCAAGCTCTCTCAGCACAGTGAGGCCTTGGTCTTTAATAATATTATCAGTCATATAATAAGGCTTCTTCAGCTAAAAGTAGAGCTTCTGACTAGAATACCCCTCTTTTTTTAACTTCAATTGCGTAACCATTACCTTTGCTTTACTTCTACATTGATTTTGTTCTTTTTACCTTAAAGAAATCCTTAAAATAGAGCTTGTATGAACCATTTTAATTTTTGTTTTACTAGATGAAGTATTTTACTCTTTTTTTCTTTTTAAAAAACATACAAACTCAGAAAAGCAAAGTATCCCAAGCCAGTTTGCTTTTTTCATTTAACGAAGAAAATTTTTAAGAAGTAAAACTTTTTATAGTAAGAAGAGTAAAATATTCACTTGAAGTGTTCAAAATGTAAGACAGGAAGGAGTAGAAAGCTTCAAAAGAGAAAATGTGTTTAAAGAGGAACAAGAAAAATGACAAACACATCTCTCAAGGCACAGAATTTTTATAATGTCTAAAGGATATTAACTGTGACACCAGTCGACTACAATAAGTGGCTAATTTTATTATACCCTTTAAAAACAACCCTACACCCCCAAGTGATTACACAATAGCTGTAAAGATTTGACCTGAACTCTTTGTTACAGAAGAGTCTTTCTGTTTTTCTTCAGCCTTGGTTGTCACAATAACTTTGACCCTCTTTATTGCACTCTTCCATGGAATACTCTTAACTCTGCTTTGAAGTTCATATCTCAAAGAATTTTTTGAAGCAACTACATGAATTAAATATTACTACTAAGGTTAAGTCTTTCAAAAGAACATATTTATATACTTCTAACTTGTGAACATTTGTTCATAGTAACAACTCTGTCCCCAAGTGTTCACCACAGGAAAACACAAATTTGACATGTCATCCAAAGGGCATTAAGGGGCCATATGTTGAACAGCCCCCAAATTTATCAAACCAAATGTTTTCAACTTATTCTGATGATAAATTCATTCAGCAATTGCTTGGATGAAGTGCCCATACTGTGCAACTTATCTCTATCTATTAAAAATGAAGCCACCTACAGAGGGCCAATACTATTCCCTCATTATTGGCATCATGTTCAAGCCTTCTCCTCACTGTCTTCCTTGAATTCCAATGAGAAAATGAATTACAAAAAGAAGTCAACCTACACCTAAAAACCTGACATGGCATATAGGCATTCAATCCATAGATAAATACGTAAGGCAGAAGTTTCTTCTTCTCATGCATTTACTGTTTTATAAAATTTATAAAAGCTATTAAGCACATACTAACTCCTTGAAACCAATGTAACTATCTACATGATGCTGAAAATGCAGTAAGTTCAATAAGTTTGGTCAAAACATCACTTAAATATGATTTCTAAAATTAGAGGTTAAATGACTCCTTTTGAAATTAAATATGTTGAGTTGCATGTCCCATCTTTTTTTTTTTTTTTAAGTTTATTTATTTATTTGAAAGTCAGAGTTACATGGAGAGAGAAGAGGTAGAGAGAGGTCTTCCATCAATGGTTCACTCCCCAGTTGGCTGCATGGCCAGAGCTGTGCTGATCCGAAGCCAGGAGCCAGGAGTCTCTTCCGCATCTCCCACGTGGGTACAGGGGCCCAAGGTCTTGGGCTGTCTTCTACTGCTTTCCCAGGCCATGGTAGAGAACTGTATTGGAAGTGGAGCAGCAGGGACTAGAACCAGCACCCATATGGGATGCCGGCACTTCAGGCCAGGACATTAACCCCTTGCCCCACAGCACCAGCCCCAAATGTCCCATCTTAAAAATGTTTGGGGAGGGACGGTATGGGGGGGAAAGCCATTGTAACCCATGAGTCGTACTTTGGAAATTTATATTCATTTAATAAAAGATAAAAAAAAAAATGTTTGGGGATGAATGTTTGACTCAGTAGTTAAACTGAGAGTTGCCCCACATTCCAAATTGGCATGCTGGAGCTGGAATTCAGTTCTGCTCCAGACCAGCTTCCTGCTCATGTACTTCCTGGAAGACTGCAGGTGGTGACTCAAGTATTTGGGTCCCTGACACACACATGGGAGACCTGGGTAGAACTCTCAGCTCCCAGATTCAGCCTGGTGCAGCCCTAGCTGTTTTGGGCAACTGGGGAGGAGGTGTGTGTGACAGCGAACCAGTGGATCAGAGTTCCTTCTGTGTGTCTGTCTTGGACTCTCTGCCTCCTAAATAAATATAATTGTCAAAAAAATGTTTAAGAAGTCTCCTAGTGTGTCTTTAGATGATTTCTTCACTAGTGTTGTATATGCATTAAAAATGCAGGTAAGAGTCACTCATTCATTTGATTGCTCAGAAAATCAATATGGGTTATCCAGGCTTCAAAGTCTATCCCAGAGCCTTTCTGCATGGTTCCTCTGAAGGAATGACCCATACCAGTTATTACACAAATTAAATGAGCCAAAAATGACAATTCACTGCTCCTCTTAATAATTTTGTGGAATATCAAAAATTAGACCAATAAATAATTTTTCCAGATTCATTCATTTTCAGGTTTAAGTTTAAGGTCAAATTTTTTTTTATCTCTTTGTGAGATTAAAAAAAATCTACTCAACACATCTGAAACATTTTATTCTTTGGTGAATTGAGTATATTACATAGACATAATTTCTATGGAGACAAATGCACACAATTCTAGGTAATGAGTGGATGGTGGATGTGTGAGGAGAAAGATTCATCTGTGACTGGCAATTTTCCAAAGTTGACTTCATTTAAATTAGTTCATTAATGGAAAAAGAAATGGTCATTGATGAAAGATAACTGCTCCTATAGTCACCTAGTGAAACAAGTTTTCAAGTTTAAGATTAGAAGAGAACTAGCTTGTCTGTAGTGGTTTCCATTCTTGTTACAATTGTTGTCATGAGAATGGATTCATGTTGTGCCATTTTCTATTTCTTTGCCATTTTTTGTTACAAGAACAAGATAT
Organism: Oryctolagus cuniculus; assembly: GCF_051225735.1. NCBI lineage: Eukaryota > Metazoa > Chordata > Mammalia > Lagomorpha > Leporidae > Oryctolagus > Oryctolagus cuniculus. The sequence goes on from NC_142872.1 coordinate 85,141,716, forward strand.
GAGAATCTCAATGGCCAGTGCTATCTATGAAAGACAGTAAACTATTCTGTTTTAACCTTTTATGTAGTCTCATTTTGATTGACTAGCCATTCTACCTCTTTCTCCTAAGTTACCAATGCTGTTAAAAAAGGAGAAGAGTAATGGTTGCCCCATCAAATGGGAGAGCATTAAAAAGGTCAAGCAGTGGACTTTGCTGCTGGCTTTCACAGCATGGATGAAACATTTTTTTTTAAAGAAAAAAAAAACTTATTCTTGTGACAAAGATTGCAATAAGAATAGAAAATGTCAGATCAAGAATCTATTCATGGGACAATGATTGTGATAGCAATGAAAATAGTGCACACTTTACCCTTTCTTTTTATAATCATCGTAAAGTAACTTCACGTGGTGCTGCTTGGGAGCTGAACTTGAGAGTTTTGAAAGTGGGGGAAATCAAAAGGAATACTGAGGCATAGTGTTAGAAAAAAATCAACATTATAGTGGCCACCCAAGGTATTGGTGTGTCTCTATTACAGAAATGTGGGTGGCTTTAGCTAAAGGTCTGGTAGGATTGATGTGCACATGAACCACATGCAGTTAAAACATGCATTGCCAAGCTGATGGGCTTTTGAAATATCAAACAGTGAATCTTTCCTTATGTAAATCATAAAATGTATTTCTAAAAACATGTAAGCTAGTATGCAGGTCATTAAAAATATAGTATATGAATAGACAATCATTCATGCCTACAAGTGACAAATGACTCAAATTCTCTTCCTTCCTTCCTTCTTCTCTCTCTCTTTCTTCCTTTCCTTCTTTCTTTCTCTGATTTATTTGAAAGGCAGAGTTTCAGTAAATGAGAAGAAGACACACACACACACACACACAGAGATAGAGATTGTCTATTTGCGGGTTCACTTCCCAAATGGCCACAATGATTGCGGCTGGGCCAGGACAAATCCAGGAACTAGGAGCTTCCTCTGTCTCTCTTGTTAATGGCAGGGACCCAGGAATGTGGGCCATCTTCCACTGCTTTCCCAGGCACACCCACAGGGTGCTGGATTGAAAGTGGTACAGCTGGAACTTTAACCAGCCAGAGCCCGCATGGGATGCTGGCATCGCAGGCTGCAGCTTAACCTATTGGGCCAGAGTACTAGCCCCTTTTTAGGTTCTTTCTAGCATAAAACTCTAAATTGAGACTTCCAGTGAGCCAAAATACTGTTTAACTAAACTTAACTGAATTTAAAAAAAATAATTGTAAGAAGAAGAATTGAGCAATAGTTGCCTTTACCAACTTTAAATTGAATCTGAATGACCGACTTAAATATCTATGCCAGTGAAGATACTTTCACTAAAATAATAATATAATTGGAAAATGAAGTAATGTTTCAAGACTGCTATGTAGTTATTGAGAAACACAACTAAGTAATAAAGAGAAAATCTTTTTTCCTAGCACTGTAACTTGATAATACATATGTTTAAATAGTTAATCTGCAATACTTCTGACCTAAGCTATGGCCCTGTAAGTCTGCATTTCACCTTTTCTAAATGGTTCTTTGCCAAGAAACCCTGAAGTTTGTAAGAGGAATAATATAATGATGTTTGTATTTATGATTTTTTAAAAATGTTTTGGCCTTATACATATTCAATAGAGATAATCAACAGCATATTGTGATTTTACATGTTAAAAGACAAACTTATTTGTAAAATTTATTTATTTGTTTGAGTGGCAGAGAGAGATACATATACACACAGATAAAGAGAGTGGGCGCACACCTATTTGGGGGGAGCAATGGCCAGCACTGGGATGAGGTGAAAGCAGGGAACTCCATCCAAGTATCCCACATGGTTGGCCAGAACCCATTTTCATGGGTAATCATGGCTGCCTCCCAAGCTTTGTATAAGCAGGAAGTTCAACCAAGGTATGTATTGTGGGACACAGGCATCTTAACTGCTAGGATAAATGCCTGCTCCAGGACAAGGATTTCATTAAAAATTTTTAAGTGATTCTAAATGTGTAGTTTGGTCAGAGAGCAGCAGATTTATGATTCACAAATTGAGATCACTAAATTTACTTAACCTAGCAAATTTGGGGTTTCTTTTCCATTTATGGAAAGATCTTCATTCTCAAGGTTAAAGCTAAGCTTTAAGCATAAACACTAGTTCCAAAATGGTTGCCCATATGCTATATTGGTATTTACAATGCATGATATTACATAACAAATCTAGCAAGCCTTACAAGTTCTGGAACACAGAAACAGAGTTGGAGAACAAAAGAGTAAAGTTCAGTTCAGGATCCTATGTGCATCGTGGTGTTAAGTTTGGTTTGCCATCACAATGAGACAAAAAGAGAAAGTTCTTCAGCTTGGGTTTAGACTGGCTCCTTGAGGGAAGGTGAACAAGTGTGATCCACTCCCAGCAGTGTCTAAAATCTAGTGTGTACTCAATAAATATTTTATGATTTGATAAATTAGTGGTTATGTTAATAAGACACTAGTAAGCATCTAGATTCTGAAGGCTGTAGCATCTCACACATTCAAATGTGGTACTTGAGGGGCCTGTGCTGTGGCATAGTGGGTTAAGTCACTGCCTGCAGTGCTGGCATCCCATATAGGCACCAGTTTGAGTCCCGGCTGCTCCACTTCTGATCCAGCTCTATGTTATGGCCTAGGAAAGCAGTAAAAGATGGCCTAAGTCTCTGGGCCCCTGTACTCATGTGGGAGATCTGGAAGACACTCCTGGCTCCTGGCTTTGGATCTGTGCAGCTTTGGCCATTGTGGTCAATTGGGGATCGAACCAGCAGATGGACAACCTCTCTCCCTCTTCTGCCTCTTCTCAACCTCTCTGCCTCTTCTTCTGTCTCTGTGTAACTCTTTCAAATAAATAAATAAATCTTTAAAAAAATGTAGTGGTTGAGCTCCAGTTATAACTCTTCACAAAGAACTATGCTCTACAAGTCATTTATCTTAGTTAGCTTTTGGTTATTTTAACTGAAATACCTAAAGATCTTAGGAAGAAGGAAAGTGATTTCAGCTTGCAATTTGGAGGTTCCTAGTCCAAGAGCAGGTGACCCCACTGGTATAGGCATCTGGTGAGGCCTGAGAATGCCAGAGGGAGGATCCTATGGAGAGGCCAGGCTACACATTAGCAGGAAGCTAGATAAGAAGCAGAGTAGCCTCTCTCTCAGAAGACTGAAATGCACAGTTAGTGCCTTCTTCATGTCCCCTCTATGTGTTTTTTTTTCTTATAAACCCATCTTCATTTGTCCTGAGACTCTGTCCTAGCAACCTTGTCCAAGCCAGTCACTTCTCAAGGGCCCCACTTTCACCAAAACTGGGTAAAGTCTCCACCCTTAATCCTTCGAACATTTATCCTCAACATTAGACTTTGGGATTTAAATGCCTGCGTGGATTTGGGGAGCCAAATGTAGTTCAGACCATGACATCGATGAGGCAATTTTTTAAAAAAAAAGATTTATTTATTTATTTATTTGAGAGGTAAAGTTATGGAGAGAAAGAAGGAGAGACAGAGAGACAGAGAGAGAGTGTGTGTGTGTCTCTCCGCTGGTTCACTCCCTAAAAGGCTGCAATAGTTAGGGCTGCCAGGCTGAAGCTAGGAGCCAGGGGTTTCTTCTGGGTCTCCCATGTGGGTGCAGTGGTTCAGGGACTTGTGATAACTTCCACTGCTATCCCAGGCCATAGCAGAGAGCTGGATTGGAAGTGGAACAGCCAGGTCTCCAACTGGTGCCCATATGGGATGCTGACACTAAATGCCATGGCTTAACCCACTGGCCCACAGTGCCAGCTCCCAGTGAAACATTTTAAATCATGCCTGTTTAAGAGCAGGCATAACAAAATCCACATCAAGGAAATGGCCATAGTTGCAGTCATTGTGAAAGAAAGATTTCATTGCAGATTTTTGCTTGTGTTTTTGATTTTAGGACTTTGGGAAGAGTCTTTTCCATAAATGAGTGACCACTTTCCTCAGGATAAGTCCCAAATTCTACAGAGAAGCCTGAGAGTAAAGGTGCTCACCCTTTTCAAATGCAAGTGTCCCTGGGAGTAGGAACACCTGACAGTCTAAACATTCATCAAATATCTTGAGACCAAGCAGAGGTTTTCCACTTACATGGAAGATTTTGATGTGGTCTGGAATGATTTGTCCTTGGGGGGACTCATTTGCTGACTGGCTTCAAAGGAGGGAAAAGGTCATTGTGGTTGAAGTTACCTCAGTCTGAATGGTCTAATGTAGGGTATTTAAGGATGCTGAGACAAACTTCACATTCAGCATGCTGAGGGGGCAGGCATGATAGATAAAGCACCTTGTTAGAGTTGTTGGAATCAATGCAAACCACTTTCTGGTATGCATCTTTATCTGAGACTCAATGTCATACATTTAAAAACACAGAATTTCATTTTCTTTTTCTTGATTTGTGTCATTTTCTCCTAGAGCAAACCTTTACCTTTAGTACCAAACAGCTCATTAATAACATCTTAAAGACACACCAAAGAATCAAGTTGCTGAATTTTCCTTTGTTTTCCAACATGCCTAGTCTCACTGCCTACTAACCCAGAGGTGTTCAAAAATAAGAAAATCCAATGTGCGTATTCATTCATCATTTTAATTCTCTCTACTCTACAAGGAAGAGACATTTTTCTCCCTTAGCCTTATTAACTGTTGAAAGGAGCATTCATCGTCTTAATTTATGCTCAAAAGGCATGTCAGTTTTTGTCTTTGTCATTTAGAAACCATGGTTCACAAACAGGGGTGAGTCCATTAGCTGCCTGAGTGGAGATTGTGATGGGGGTGTCCCCTGGTTTGATGTAAAAGCAGAAGTGTCTGTAACATCTTGAGAGTAAGCAGAATAGTTTTACACTACGTGAAGTAGATTTTGTTATCATCTGGAACTGTTTGGATAACTGGAAGCCAGTGGGCATCCCGTTCCTTAAAAGCCAGTGTGAGTGATGAGAGAACATCTAGTTCTTCAACAGATAACCACTTGTTTTAACCTGCAGCTAAATGCTATGTACATATTCAAATTCATATTGTAAATATGCAAAGTCCCAGAAATCATCCTTGAAATATAATATCAAAGAATCTGGTGTACAGTATAGCTTTTCAGTACAGTGATTCTTGCTATTTAAAGGATCTCTATTTTATTATAAAAATGTAAAGTCATTTTCCATAGATTTAACCATACATCAGTGAACTCTGATGAAAAATTCAAAAACTGTACAATTAAAGGCCACATTAAGTGTAATCATGGCAAAGTAGCAGTGATTGATGGGACAAGGCACAGTGAGATTCCCCAGTTTTGTGAAATTCAGAACTGGATGTTAATTAATTGGCCTGTTACAGCTTTTCACACTGTTGAAATATCAATTATAAGCTCTCAGAACAAAAGAGAAAAAGTATTGTTCTACATTCTATCTCCTTTCATCAACAGGCAAAATAATTTACATAGTTATCATTTTGGCTACAAGGTAGATGAGAAGCAATGCACTTGTAGTTCCAAATAGATGATTTGTCAGGAAATTTTGGACATCAGATAACTGAGTTTGATCTAAATGTAGAAAGCTGTGTAACAAAATCCATGGTTACTGGACAGACAGACCTCTGCTCACATACAGCCAAGGATATAAATTTTTTTTTTTTTTTTATTTTTGACAGGCAAAGTGGACAGTGAGAGAGAGAGACAGAGAGAAAGGTCTTCCTTTGCCGTTGGTTCACCCTCCAATGGCCGCCGCGGCCAGCGCGCTGTGGCCGGCGCACCGCGCTGATCCGATGGCAGGAGCCAGGAGCCAGGTGCTTTTCCTGGTCTCCCATGGGGTGCAGGGCCCAAGCACCTGGGCCATCCTCCACTACACTCCCTGGCCACAGCAGAGAGCTGGCCTGGAAGAGGGGCAACCGGGACAGAATCCGGCGCCCCGACCGGGTCTAGAACCCGGTGTGCCGGCGCCGCTAGGCGGAGGATTAGCCTAGTGAGCCGTGGCGCCGGCCAAGGATATAAAATTATTAACTTTTCAAGAACAGCCATTTCATTTGTTAGTAACTCTTATCGTTAGGATGTTCCTTTTTATCAAACTCAAACTGCTTCTTTGTAATTTTAAAGCCTTTGCCTTTGGTTCTGCCTTCTGGAACATCATCTAATAAATTAAATTTCACGTGGAGACTTCCCATATATATGACATGTTGATTTCTAACATTAAACATTCCAAGTTTCTTCACTTTTCCTTGTTTGTAATGGCTGATAAACTTCTTCCGGGTCTCCCAAGGACTTGGGCCATCTTCTACTGCTTTCACAGGCCTTAGAAAAGAGATGGCTAGGAAGTGGAGCAGCCAGGACTTGAACTGGCGTCCAAATGGGATGCCGGCACTGCAGGAGGTGGCTTTTTCCGCCTCGCCACAGCACTGGCCCCCATTTCATCTTCTTTAATCTATAAACTATACCTATTGTGATGTGGCCTAGAACAATGTGTCTTTTCAGAGTTTGCTGAGTGCATGAGAATCTGGAAAGAGAATAATTACATTAGAAACATTGTTAGTGTTTTGATAAAGTAATATAATAATTATTTTGGAATTGGATATGACTTTAGAAGTCATCTTCTGTGATCCTTAAATTTTACAAAGGAGAAATCTGAGAGTCCAAAGGAAATACATGTATTGGCCAAAGGACATATCACAACAAATCTTCCGATTTGTTGGGAGCACAAATATTGTTTAATAACTCTCTAGCTAAGGCAGAAAACATAAAGGCTATGAGCACTGATAAAGTAAACTGATTGGACCTACAGGCTACTTTTCATAATTGTTATCTTCAAATTAATTTAAGTAAGTAATTTAAGTAAGCTATATCCAGCTGGAAATTTAAATGGCAAAAGGCAATGTGACATTTCTTTAAGGTAAAAATGTAGAATTATTTTATTGTCTTCTAACTACTCAGCCCCTGGCCACTTTCTGGTCTCAATGGGATTATTTGACTTTATCATCCGGCTCCCCTCCTTCTTTACTTCTTTTTTGCAGCAAGAGGATCAAGTGGCAGAAAAAGATGCAGCAGAAGTAGGAACAGGAAACCACAGACGAAAAGCTGTTTCTTTATCTTGCTCCCTGGCAGTTATTCCTCTTCTGACAGTGAGAGGGGAGTGAGGCTCCTTGCTGTCAGATAAGCAGCTAGAGGTGCTTTGATGATGAGTTAAGGTGAAGGTTGAGGACAAAGTCCCTGCACGCTTAGAATTCATTTTCAGGAATAGGAGATTTCGGGATTAGTGAAAAAGCTATAGAACTGTGGTGCAAGTCAGTTATTAGTAGGCGGCAGAAAAGTGCAACCCACTTGGATGCAAGCCTGTGTGCAAAACTGTGCAACTGAAGATTTCACCTTCTGACTTTGTATGCATAGAGACCTTCCAGTACATTTAGAAAATGCTTCCTAAGGGGCCAGCATTGTGGTACAGCAGATTGAGCTGCAAGCTTCTGACGCCGGTATCCCATATTAGAGCAATGGTTTCAGTTCCTGCTGCTCTGGATCCATGTCTGAACCAGCTCCCTGCTAATGTGGCTGAGAAAGCAGTAGAATGTGGCCTATATGCTTGGTGCCCTGCCACCCATGTGGGAGACGTGGACGTTATTCCAGGCTCCTTGTTTTGACCTGGCCCAGCTTTTGTCATTGTAACCATCTGGGAAGTGAGCCAGAGAATGGAAAATCAATCTCTCTCTCTCTCTCTCTCTCTCTCCCTCTCTCAATCTCTGTCCCTCCTTCTTCTCTGTCACTCTGCCTTTCAAATAAATAAAAAAAATAAAAAAAGAAATGCTCCCCAAGTTACCATGCTATACAGTGAAGGCTAATAATAACTGATGGATGGTTCCATCTTGAGCTAGGTACACAGTTGATCTGCTCCTTTGAATCCATGCTGATATATATATATATTTTTTTTGGACAAGCAGAGTGGACAGTGAGAGAAAGAGACAGAGAGAAAGGTCTTCTTTGCCGTTGGTTCACCCTCCAATGGCTGTCGCGGCCTGCGTGCTGCAGCCGGTGCACTGCGCTGATCCGATGGCAGGAGCCAGGTGCTTCTCCTGGTCTCCCATGGGGTGGAGGGCCCAAGCACTTGGGCCATCCTCCACTGCACTCCCTGGCCACAGCAGAGAGCTGGCCTGGAAGAGGGGCAACCGGGACAGCCATGCTGATATCTTACAATTTGATATATCTCTTGTGCTCAGTTTATTTGTAGATAAAACAGGAATAATAATATTTTTATGTATCAAATACATAAGGTTGTAAGAATTTAAATAAAAATATGCTTATAAAAATCTCATACATGAGATGCATCCCTTGCCTATTGGCACTCTTGAATATTTCTTTAGAAATTTCTCTACAGTACTAATCTCATATATATATATATATGTATGTTTATACATGCATATATATAATTGTTCAGATGTCATGGGGATAGATATCACCTATGTGTACACACAGAAACCTAAAAAAAATATAAATGACTTAAACTTTGCAGCAAATGTGAGACCTATTAGAGGCTGGATTTCATGGACCAGAAATAGAATGCAGTGTTTCAGTAGAGCAGGAGGGCTGAAGGGTATCCCTGGTGCTGAGGAACAGTCTGAAATGCGATATCAAGGGGAGAAGATCAAGCACCCCTCATGGTTAATTCACATTGAATGCTTGATGTGTGTCAGTTTACAAAGCCAATGCTAATATTATTCCATTTCACACAGAGAAGTCAGGTCTTGGAATGGTTAATAGACTCCTAAGATCCATGGTTTGTAAATGTTGCAGACAAAAATTGCCAATATAATGAGACTACTGAGCCATGAATGAAGACCTTTATTCACCTTGTGGCAAATACCCAAACTTCAGGTTTTGCTTATTGAAGTTTTAGCAAAAACTCAAGATTCGGGAGGCTATAAATGGAATTTGACTCAACAAATTTGACTATAAGGTATCATAGTCTCTTATAGAATCATATCGTTGCTTTCTGTTCAGTAACACTTGGGTTGGAACTTCACCAAGATTTGCTATCATGGATGCAAAATTGACCCTTGTGAGTGAGCTACAATCCTGCTTTATGTAAAATAAGGATAAAGCTCATATCTTTCAAGTTTCCCTATGATGTAGAAATGTAAGAAGAACTTAGACTATGAAGAACTTAGCACAGTTCCTGGCCTATATTGGGTGCTTAGTAAAGTATAATGTACTTGTATTTGCTTCCTGTACACATCTAACTGACTTAAAAGTAACCATTGAGAGGGAAGAGGGTCTTGGGGAGTGGGACAAGGAAGAAGAAAAGTGCAGATTACAGTAGGGAAAGGAAATGCCAGACTTAAAACAGATAGAGATAACAAAGAAGCTAGTAATTGCTTGGCTGAAGTTCTTAAGTGCCTGTTCCTCGATATTAAATGTGATTTACGTGATTGTATGAGTATACCTTTGGCTTGATTTCATTCTCCCTATTGGCTAAAAACCTAAAAGTTGAATGTGCCCAATCTTGTGGTAGTGGCAATAATACTAACATGACAACGCAACACCACCATTAATATATGATGATGTACTAAATGTGTCTCTCCATTTTACAGGTATTTGTGGAGATCTGATAACATAAGACTGAAAAGTGAAATGCCTGGTCCTTAATGGGTGCTCTGAAATGTGAATTCTTGTCACTGCGGGCACATGCTCTCAAAATTTCTATGAAGTGTCATTCATCTGCCAGAACCTGGACATAGACCATGACATTGTAATTTAGAAAAACTAGATTTTTCAATTCATCAAAAGGGGAGAGCTTCCTGGGAAATGATTTGACTTTTTTCTTTCACAGAAGATACAAACCGAGTTATGAGTGATTATGGACTAAATTTGGAGGGTATATGAATTTTGTAATTTATATAAAATATGGGAAGGGTGGATGGAGAGAGGGTGATTAACAGGCCTAAGGGGGCAGTTGGATAGGAAAAATAACTTTCAATGATCTGTAGCACAGTAGGATACCTATGACTGATGACAACTACTTATAAAGAGTATTTTGAATCTTCCTAACAAAAATAAATTTATATATGTCTGAGGTTATAAGTATGGCAATTTTCTGGATCAATCCACATTGTATACATGTATTGGAAGACCACTCTGTACCCAATACATATGTATCCTTAAATTATATGAGAGAAAAAAATGTAATAAAATACGTGGAATTTTAAGTTACATTTCTTCGCATTCTTCAGATCAAAAATTAGTCATGATCTTTAATTATCTTGGCCTATCTTTGATACCTAAAATTTCATTCCATTCCCCAAGTTTTTGTCTTCTAAATTTGTTCCACTTTTATTAATCTGACATTTCATAGAAAAATATATCTACATAAAGGGATACTTCAAAAAGTTTGTGGAAAATGGTTGAAAAATATTTTGGTGCATAATTTTTTAAAATTCATTCAATTTTTTCATATGTATTTTTGATAAGCTTAATGAAAACCTCTTGTATGCATGAATTTCAAATCATTTTGCACAAAAATAAACTTTTAACTCCATTTTCCATGATAATGTAGAATACCCTCTTATTTGTAACAAAATTCTAAATGTTCAGTTCACTGAAAAGATACTTACCTCCCTCATCTTCTCTTCCTGGAAATTCCAGTGTGTCCAAGGCATCTAGACCTTGGAGTCCAGCCCTGAATTGTCAACTGCTAAATTATCCACCTTTAACTTTTTTTTTTTTTTAAAAAAGATTTATTTATTTATTTTGAAAGTCAGAATTACAGAGGGGGAGAGAGAGAGATCTTCCATCTGCTGGTTCATTCCCCAGATGACTGCACCAACCAGCAGTGGACCTGGCCAAAGCCAAGAGCCAGGAGCTTCATCCAGATCTCCCACATGGGTGTCAGGGACAAAACACTTGAGCCATCTTCTCTTTTTCCCAGGCACATTACCAGAGAGCTGGACTGGAAGTGGAGCAGCTGGAACACAGAAGAGCTGGCTTCACAGGTGGTTGGTTTACCTACTATGCCACAATGCTGGCCTCTGCCCTTAACTCTTAAATAGATCAGAAGAGAATGAGAGAGAGAGAGAGAGAGAGAGAGAGAGAGAGAGAGAGAGCGTTTTACTGAGCCTAGCCATTGCTTTCATACGGCCATGGAGAAGATGCTGCTCCATACTCATTCGGACATTCGTTAACACACACACACACACACACACAGACAATAAAGCAAGATGCAACCTAAATGCTTCCTCCATCTGAAATGGAGTTGAGAGTGGCATTGAAGTCATCATTGGATTTGCCTCATCATCAGCATTTAATAAACAAATAACTCTTATATACATTTCAGTGCAATTTGGTTAACCTTGCAGACTCAGGTCTTGCATTTGTCTGCCTGAGAAGATACACTCAAACATATCTGCCATAGATGCTGAACAGAGGTGAGACAATGTCCACTGACGGCTCAGAGTGTTGATGGAAGAAGTGCATCACAGGAGATGCACACAGCAGGGGGCATTATCAATTTCATGGTCTACCTGCACTATAAGGAAGAATCTTTCCTTTCTTCCCTCATCCTCCAGCTCAAATGATGCTTCCTTCAATAAGCCTTCATGAGATTCTTTAGGCACAATTGATAGTGCCCTTCTCCAAATTCTTCAGTGTGCTCAGTGTGTCTGATATCAGACTTGGATATGTGTGTCTTGAGTTTCTACCATTGGAATGAGCATGTCACACAGAATGGTTGCAGACAACTAGAGAGTCTCCCGGATCAAGCATCTGTCCTGCAGTCCAGCTCCAGAATTCTGTGCTCCTCAGAGTGGCTGCCATGGCCTTCAAATTGTGTAGTCCTCTATCAAGGGAAGTGCGACCAAAACTCATGTTTTTCCTCTTGCAGGTTCCCAAAATAAACATCTTGGTTATAAGGATTGTCTGCTAATCATTCACAAGAAACACATAGAAGATAATAGTAGGAAGTGATAGGAATAAGTGGAGATTTAGGAGGATCTTCCAGACCTTATAGGTGCCTGGTTGATAGCTTCTGGCTTAGTCCCTTCCATCCCCTCCCCCCTCCTCCCCCTTCCCTTTCCTTCTCTACCTTTCTTCTCTTAATCTCTTCCCTCCTCTCCCTTCCTTTCCCCTTCCCTCTCCTCCACTCCCCTCCCCTTCCCTTCCCTCCTCTTCTCTCCCCTTTCTTTCCCTTCTCTTTCTCTTTTCCTCCTTCTTCCTCACTCTCTCCCTTTCTCTTTTCCTTTCTTATTTCTTTTCCTTTCCTTCTTTTCTCCTTCTCTCCTTCTCTTTCTGTCATTGGTATGCAGATTCCTGCAGTCTTCCTTCATTCTGGGTGTGTGCACCCTAGCAAAATGCTCTTTCTTTTGCCACTGTTTTTTTCCTTAAACCTTCTTTAGAGCATTTCCCATGGAGGAAACAATATTTGAGAAGTAACATCCATTCTACATCTTCTTTGTGTCTCATGAAGTTAATTCTCATATCTGTAACCTCAGTGTTGGCCTCATAATTGATGTTCTATATTTTGCATGCACTAGGGTGGCTATGATCAGAAAGACAATGAAAAGTAGGGATGTGTGTGAGGAGGAATCAGATCTTTCACCAGCAATGGTGAGAATGAAGATGTTGTAGCTAATAGTCCAACAGTTTGGCTAGTTCTTGAGAAGGTAGACATAGGACATATTTCCCATATGATGCAGTTACTCCATTCCTAAGTATTTACCCAGGAGACATGTAATCTTATATCTATGAATGTATTTGAAGGTAGGGGCTGGTATTATGATTCAGTGGGTTAAGCTGTTGTCTGAGATGACAGCAGCATCCCACATGGGCACTAGTTCAATTCCCAGCTACTCTACTTCTGATCCAGCTCTGTGCTAACATGCCTGGGAAAGCAAAGGAAAGTGGTTCAATGGCTTGGGCCCCTGAACTCACATGGGAAACCTTGAAGAAGGTCTTGGCTCCTGGCTTCAGATAGACCAAACTCTGGCCATTGCGGCCTTTTGAGGTGTGAACCAGCAGATGCAAGATCTCTCTCTCTCTCTCTCTCTCTCACACACACACACACACACACATACACACACATGCACACTGCATTTTACATACATCAGTAAATCTTAAAAAAACTTTGAAAGTGAACATTTAGAGCACTTTTATTTTAAGAATCCTGAACTGGAGCCAACCCTATCCTGGCTCTGAGGAGAGATACAGTCTCCTGGCTCACAGTTGCCTTCTTGCTTTGCTGCACTGCTCTGGCACCAGCTTTTTTGAACTGTCCACATGATTTTTTGCGATATAAAGGTAATAGAAAAGTTGAAATTTTGAACATCAAGCAGGCATAAGAAAAAAATCTAGATATTACACCAGGGTTAACAGGTTGGTATTTTTATATACATAGCCTATGTTCATAACAGGTTGGTATTTTTATATACATAGCCTACGTTCATAACAAATAAATCTCTATGACTGTGTATAACTTTATGTGAGTTATTCTATTAGGAAATTTAAATGTGTTAAATAATTTGAAACATACAGCTATTGAGGCTACACAGTATTCTATTGCTTACATTTACTGTAAATTTAATTACCACACTTAGTCTTAGATATTTACATTCATTCCAATTATTCCGTCTTATAGAGAATACCTCCAGTGCAGTAGTTTGGCCTAGCATTTAAGACACCAGATAGGAGATTCAGTCGTAAGTCAGAAAACCAGAATTCCAGTCTCACCTCAAGTTCCTGATTTAAGCTTCCTGTTAATGCAAACTTTGGGAGACAGTGGTGATGGCTCATGTAATTAGCTCCCTGCCAGCCATGAGAAACAGCTGAACTGAATTTGCAACTCCTGGCTTTAGCTCCTAACCTGGAGCTGTTGCAGGCAATGGATAGTCAATCAGTGAATAGGAGCTCTCTCTGTCTTTCTGCCTCTCAAAACTGATAAATCAAAATGAAAAAAAGAGAATATCTCAATGAAAACCTTTCGACAACCTTATCCCTATTTCGTTTTTGTTTTCAGAATTTATTTATTTGAAAGACAGGATGACAGAGAGAGGGAGAGAAAGAGAAGAAGAACTTCTTATCATTGGATCATTCTTCTAACTGGCCACAATAGTCAGGACTGGGCCAGGCCAGTCAGTAGGCAGGAACTCCACCTGGGTCTCCCAAGTGGGTAGCTGGGACTGAAGTACTTGTACCATCATTTGCTGCCTTGCCAGGTGCATTAGCGGGGAACTGAATCTGAAACAGAGCAACTGGTTCTTGAACTGGCTGTGTAATATGGGATGCCAGTGTGCAATGGTGAATGAACCTGCTGTGCCATAATGTTGACCCCATTATCTCTATTATTGATTATGAATTTTATTTAAGTACCTCGAAGTGGGACTTCTTGGATAGCATGTTTGGCTTTTTTCCTTTTAAAAATCTAAGATGATTGTCTAGAAAGGACAATTTAAGAGAGCTTCTGTCACAAATCCTAGTAGGCTTCCTTTTATGACGTCACCAGGTTTGCAAATGTGAATCTAGAAATCACTCTAGACCACAATATAAGCAAGACAACCCACTGGATAAAAAAAAAAAAAGAGTGTATTGCCAAGAACTTCTGTTTCCACACCTGATATTTCTATTATTTTTCCCTGATTATTACTTTCTTATTTTGCAAAAATTACAGAAAACACTATTAAGAATTCTTGAATCCCTGTGTCTAAATGCTAACACACTACAAACAGATATACAGGTTAAGAAATTCATATTTGTTCAATACTCCGAACTCATCTAAAGACGGTGCTCAAATGTCTCATCCGGTGTTCTTTTTCTGGTGCAGGGTTCAACCCAGGATCCCACCTGGCATTCAGTTGTCACCTCCCCTTATTTGTCCCTAATGTGAGAAAGATTGGGGCTGTACCTTTGTCTTTCTTCATCTTGACTTTTTTCAAATCACATTGGCCAGGTATTTTGCAGAATGATCCTGAACTGCCGTTCCTGTGATCTTGGCTCATGATTACATTCAGGGTGTTAATTTTTAGCAGGCCAAGCACAGAAGCAATCTTGGCTTTCTGAATGCTTCTTATCTGAAGGCACCTGCTGTTGCTACAGTTCATCAATGGTAACATTAACTGTGATCATTAACGTAAGTTGATGTCTTCCAGGTTTCTCCCCTGTAAACTTTATTTTATGCATCGTAATTGATACACATCTTGTGGACATTACATTTTAATTTTCTCCTTGAAAATTTTCAATATTGTGTGTTTTATTATGCATATACACCTCTGGTGTAGTGGTGTATTATACAACTTACAAATAACTTATCAACATGTATACTGAGAATGAATTCTTGAATAATTTTTATTAATAAGATTTCCTGGCCAAAATCAGAATGGAAACAACTGCTCTAAATCTACTCTTGGGTTAAAACCTTTTCCCCATTAATTCTTATAAGAAATATTATACAGTGGCTGATTCTGCCTTCTTATAATTTCTTCCTCATCTGTATTTTACGTGGTGTCAGAACTCCACAAATTTGCCACATGCTCCTTTGTTTTTTAGCTAGTTTTGAGAGCACTCCTCTTTTCCCATATGTTAGGACCATGCACCCCTAGGTAGATTCTAAGGAAATCCAAGACAGGGTCATATATGTTATATGCCTTACTAGTTAAGTCCTTAGAGGGTAAGATCTGTCCCTGGTTATTTCTGGGTCTTTCATGACATGGACATAGTGCCCTGCACATAAAAGCCTTCCAGTTAGGCTTTGGTTATTGACTACGTGAAAGGTTAAACACCTGGTACAATGTTTGCCTGCTGAGGAAACACAGTTACTTTGGTTCATTAGCTGTGGCAGACACTCTTGGAGAGCCAACAGAACCAATGTTTCCAACTTCTTTCTAGCCATCTTCCAGTTAGTGTTGGGCATGTGACATAGTTCCAACTAATAAAAAAGAAGGGGAACATGATGCGCAGGTCTGGGGAAAACTTTTGTTCTCCTGTATAAGCACTGAAAATTTGTCTTCTTTCTGCTCTTTTCCAGAGAAAAGCAATGACGTTGGTGCTTACATCTTTATATTGAAGAACCAAAACCAAGAAAAATTTACTTTTAAACACCTTATTATGTAAGAAAATAAACCCACACTAAAGAAAATCATCCTAATTGGATGTTAGTTTAGCTAAAATATTTCTGACTTATACTTCAGTAGGTCAGGGAAGCAAAATTTTTCCTTTCCTCAATTTAAGACAGCTTCATTAAGAAGGGAGACTTCAGGATTGGCATTGTGGTGTAGCAGGTAAATCTGTCGCCTGTGATGAGGGCATCCCAAATGGGTACTTGTTCTTGATCTGGCTGCTCCACTTCCCATCCAGCTCCTTTCTAATGGCCTGGGAAAAGCAGCAAAAGATTGCCCAAGTGCTTTGGCTTCTGCCACAAATGTGGGAGACCTGGAAGAAGTCCCTGGCTCCTGGCTTTGACCTAGCCCAGTCCTGGCCATTGCAACCATTTAGGGAGTGAACCAGCAAATGAAAGATTTCTCTCTCTGTCTCTCCCCCTTTCTCTGTAACTCTTTTAAATAAATAAATAAGTATTTTTAAAAAAGGAGAAAGGTTTTAAAAATATTTATTTATTTATTAACTTGAGAGGCAGAGTCTCATACACACACATACACACAGAGAGAAAGAGAGAGAGTTTTTATTCACTTCCCAAATGGTCTTAACAGCTGGAGCTGAGCCAGGCTGAAGCCAGAAGCCTGGAATTCCATCTGGATCATCAATGTGGGTGGCAGAGGTGGGTGGCAGAGGTATGAGCACTACAATCATTCTTTGCTGCTTTCTCAGGCACATAAACAGGGAGCAGGATTGGAAATGGAGCATCAGAGACACAAATCAGTGCTCATGTGTGGAAAGTCTCAGGCACACGGCTTTGGAGGCTGGAGTTCAAACTTCACTTCTGCTCTGTGTAACTGTACAATCTGGCCAGCTCATCATGACCTTTGTGAAGCTTGCTCTCCTCTGTGTGCTAAGATAATAGGAGACGTCTTAGTACCTTTGGTGAGGAATACACCTCAAGAAAGATGTGAAGCAATTCTTCAAATGGGGAATGGGAGGCAGTAGTATACACGTGACATTTGCTGATAGCAAATTGAGGTGTTCTAAGCTTCACACTCAACACAAATGCAGACAGAGTTCTATTGAATGTGCTTTTCATTTGAGACTCAACCAGTGGAAGTGATGATTTCCAATATGGGTTGGATGGACCTCAAGTCTCAGGGTCTCTCATGTGCTTGGGTTTCAATTTTGGGTGTTGAATAAAACTTCTGGCTTTATGCACTGTTTCAGAGGTCATAGCAAAAATGATCAGGGCAAATAAAAATCTTAGTACTTGAAACCCCTAATAGTCTTCAAGGTAGTAGTAGTTGATGAATTTTCTGTTTGATCTTTTCTCATGTTTTAATTGGGAACCTTCTGTAAAATGCTATTTTGGGTTCCAGTACATTCACTAGCAGTGGTTACTACTCATAGCCAAACTCATTCAGCTAACAGCACTAAAAATACTCTTGGTTTCTGCCAGTCAATTTTCTTCTATTTTCACAATTAGTGTTTCTGCCTGGAAACTGCCTGCCAACATGCACAGCTCATCCAAGGGCTGATGGAAATCTGAGAATGTGCTAAGCTGGGTGAGGCTTAAGAGCAACATTATTCATTCACGATTTGAAATATTTAAACAAATGTAAATCAAAAAAAATGAAATCTCATTATAAGAAATGAATGGCTGCTTTCCTCTATTTCTACACTACAGTCTTGATACCCATTTACATACCATTTGTAATATTAATATTATTGTAGTGAAATGAATCACAACCCTCACTTTTACATTTTTAATTACATTTTACTGCATTTCTTCTTTTGTTTATAGTTAACTAATAAAATATTTATTACATTTTACATATATGATGGTGTTTCTGTATTTTAATCAGATTTTACACATAATCTTTGCTCCCTCTTTTAGTATCTTTTTTATGACCCTACACACCACAGGATGTTGTTTTGTGGAAAACCTCATTATTTTTTAATGCATGGCTATTTATTAATGTATTGTGTATATAACCACACTATGCATTTCTTTGAATTGATGAATACATTTACATCCACTTGAGAATAAAAATTCCCTTAAGGGCCAATCTCATATTTCTCTTGCTGTGCTGCCAGAAGCCTATACTGATTGTTTTTCTTGTTTTGTTGAGGAATGAAAAGTGAAAAAGAAAGAGAAAGATAGAGGGGGAAAAAAGAGATACAATGAATAGCATTTTTCTATTTCATTTTGTGGGAAACCTCTCTCCCAAGGTAAAAATTAATGTCTCATTGCAAACTGGAATTTTCAGAGCATGCAAATTAATTTGCCCTTTCAAAAATCTTCTAATTGATACACATTTTATGTTGAGTGCTTGTGTTGCTATTCCTTAAGTTATTTCCCTTTGTGTGTGCTGCATCACCCCGTCTACTGCTCCATGGTATTGCACTTAGAGGATTAGATTTTAATTGAATGATGAGTGAGTAACACAGTTAATGATAATAGCAGGTAGCGGTGAACATAATTTTACAGCTAGGAAAAACAAAAGACCTTTTCTCATTTAAAACCCTGCTAACCATAGCCAAATTCCTAAGTCGGAGTTTATGTCAACCAGCAGATCAGATTAAAAATAAATGCTACTTGGGGGCTGGCATTGTGGCCCAACAGATTAAGTTTCTGCTTAAAATGTTGGCACTCCTGTTGGAGTCTCAGCTACCCTATTTCTGATCCAGCTCCTTGCTAATGTACCTGGGAAGACAGCAAGTGATGGCCCCGATACATAGGCCCCTGCTACCCATGTGGGAGACCCAGCTGGAGTTCCTAGCTTCTGGCTTCAGATTGGTCCAATCATGGCTATTTTGGTTATTTGCAGTGAACCAGCAAATGGAAGATCTCTCTTTCCCTCTCTCCTCTGCTCATCTCTCAGACTTTGAGCTTGTAGTTCTTCAAACAACGTAGGTCTACTAGAAGTCAATTTCTTCCTTGTATTTTTGCTCTTTTCTGTACTCCAGATGTTGACATTTTGCTTTGTAATTTGGTGGGAAATTCTATATAATATTGGCATTTCCAATACTGGCTGGTACATTTTCATTACACCTGCTCTTATGGGGCCCTGACCTTGTGGCTCATTCTCACTTCTCCCTTTGTTCTGGTAAAGGGAACCTGCTCAGAGAAGTCTGTCTCCGCCTCCAGGGTAGAGAGAGACCTTTCAGGGCATGCTATTCCTCCTCTAGGAAGTTATTTTAATAATTTTCATGATACTTATTTTTTTTATCTCGCTTATTGTGTCTTTCCAGTGGCCATGCTTTGCTCTTGATACTCTTCACCACTAGGAAGATGGTTTCAGCTCATCTTCACATCACACAATCAACTATCATGTCTTCTTGCTCTCCAAGTAGTCAGTACTATGCTTAATACATAGTTACTGGGCCCTTGACTGGCACCAAGGAATGAATTATGAAAATACATACAAACCTATACATAGAAACACATAAGAAACTAGATATACAAATAATATAAACCAAAATAAAAAGAAAATAAGATGAATATAAGCAAAATAAAAAGAGGCAACATATTTGTTCTTAATGCATGCAAGTAACAGTAATGTGTCTATGTATATTTCACTGGGACTAATGAATGATTATCCAAAGGTTTTTAACTTCTCACAAGCAGCCCATTATTCATATGTAGTCTAAGTGATATACTTGGATAAGAGGTAGGCCATGGCATTTTCCTGCTCAATATTTCCTAAGCTTCATCCATTGCTTTCAGATTTTAGCCTTCACCCCTAAACATTTACTTGTAGATTCCTCAGAATCAGACTCCTCCTGCCTGCCCACAAAACACAGCTGTGCAGTGACCTTTGGGCCATCCAAGTGTCTGAGTGGCTTGAACCCTCTGTGTTTCTGCTTATTCTGTTTCATCACCCCAGACCTCATCTCAGACCTTACCTCTCCACATCATTCACCCCTCACCGTGCTTTTGGATCTGACTTCCTCCATGAATTCCATCTGTTGTGATAACACTTTGAAGACTTCTGCTGCTTAATATTTATTGAATATGTCTTATTTTCTGGACAGTGCTATACAATTGGTGTCTAGCAGACAGTAATTGCCATGAAGGACCAGTTCTTGTAGGCTGCTGCATTGTCTGAGACATAGAGTATCCTGTGTTCTTAAGTCTGTGGAATTCTTAAAAAACTCCATAGCCCATTCTTCAAGCTTTGTAATGTAATATATTCTAGTATGAGAGTGTTCTTAATGGAGACATTGGACTGCTCCTATCGGGTGGAATAGATAACAGTTCAGCCCAGAGTGTTTTTGAAATTAAGCAAAATTCATACTTTATTCAATTCATTAAATGGATTTTTGCATTTAGAAATTACCTAGGACCTGACTAGTTCTCACATACTATTGCAAATGACGAGAACATATTTTTACCAGCAAAGAGAAAAATAGTGTAAATCAAATAAGGGATTGAATTCTAAGTAAAAGGTGACCACAAAAGCAATGTGTTTAAAGACCTATGTGTCATTCATGCCCAGAATCAATCTTGTTGTTCTTTGGTTCCAGGTGAACCTTCAATTGTGTATTACAGATGGATTTTACAGCAATTTTATAAGCAAAGATCGTTGACTTTTGGAGATGATCTTTGTAGTAGGTAAGTTGTGGGGAGCAACTCGGACTAGACTAAGTTACTGGAATTAAGACTTAAGACAGTAAGTCTTATCTGATCATGTATTTTTTAGCATATGTGCTGCTGATATGAGCACTGATGATGTATTTTTCTCATGTTTCAAAATGCATGGGAGCAGGATCTGTGATATTTTCTGTAAAACTATCATAAACAGACTCAAAGCAAATAATTTAATCAATCAATGCTTTGTTTCCATAACAAATGGGTGTACTGATCAATCTTTTCTCTGAGAGATATGACAAAATATGAATCCTAAATGATTCATTCACCTGCATTTAAAATATTTATTTATTTATTTATTTGAGAGATGGAGAGAAAGAGAGTGAAAGAAGCTGAAAGAGAGAAAGGGAGAGAAAGCTTCCATTCTCTGATTCATGCCCCAAATACCTGCAATGACTGGAATTGGGCTGAGTCCTAAGCCAATAGATAAGAATACATCTTTGGTCTCCCATATGGGTGATAGGCACTCAACTGCTTGAGCCATGACTGCTGCCTCTCAGGGTTTGCAACAGCAAGGAATTAGAAGTCAGGAATCAGGAGCCAGAGCTGAGTATCAAATCTCGGCACCTGATATGAAACACAGACTTCTCAATCCTTACAACAAATGATCACCCCATCCAGTACATTTGGATGTTCACAGTTGACTGAATCAATGTTTCTGATCTTTTTTTGTTTTTGGTGGAGGGAACTACTGTACACAATAAAGGGTGACATATGCTCGGAAGCATACTTTGTTCTCATTTTTTCTGATTATATGTGTTTTAGAAAGGTTTTGCTATGACCAATGGGTAGAATATTGAGAGTATTTGATTCTCCTCTATTTTTTTTTTTGACAGGCAGAATTAGACAGTGAGAGAGAGACAGAGAGACAGAGAGACAGAGAGAAAGGTCTTCCTTCCATTGACTCACTCCCCAAGTGGACACTACGGCTGGCGCTGCACTGATCCGAAGCCAGGAGCCAGGTGCTTCCTCCTGGTTTCCCATGTGGGTGCAGGGCCCAAGCACTTGGGCCATCCTCCATTGCCTTCCTGGGCCACAGCAGAGAGCTGGCCTGGAAGAGGGGCAACCGGGACAGAACCCGCGCCCCAACTGGGACTAGAACCCCGGGGTGCTGGTGCTGCAGGCGGAGGATTAACCTAGTGAGCCGCAGCTCCGGCCTCTCTTCTATTTTCTTGATCAGCTGACTCATTTGTCAAATTGTGAATAATAAGAACAGGCAGATTTAAAATTGTCTCTTTGGCAATCAGGAAATATTGAAAGTAATAAAATAAAGAAAACTAAATTCACTTTATTCCTAATAATTTAAAATTTTAGGAGAGGTGAATTGAATGACATGTGCAAATGATGACCAAATTAAGACAAATGGTTTCATGACAAAAATTGAAAATCCAAAGTATACATTTATAGACATGATATAATTTTTTTTACTTTTCTGCCCTAAGTGCCATTTGAATTGGTTGTTTTCTGTAGCTGCCTGAGAAATTAATGTACCAGCCCTGAAAGAGACAACATGGCCTGCTCATATCCATGTGGACCAAATTCATGAACAGAAGAAAATATAATTAACATATTATAAGCTTATCATTAACTTATATTAAAATATCATTAACATGTTATAAGCTTATATTATAAGCTTTTCAGAATTAAAATTCAGATAGCTAAGCAGGGGGAATATTATGTGTTTTAAAGTTGTGAAAGTTTAGCAAACGTATGTGTAAGTTTAAGGGAAATTTCCTGTGATGTCCAGTTCTTCTTTCAATGAAGTCTAGTTGGCGTGCAAATTCTTAAGGCTTGTTCACTTCATGCTACTAGTTTGCTGTTCTTCATTTTAATTCTTCTTTAAATATCATTACTATAGATGCTATTTTGAAAACACTATATGTTAACTAAACTTGTAAGTTATTTGGTTGACTGAGAGAAAGAAAAATAAAATTTAAGGGCTTCAAATAAATCACTACAATACGTGTACATATAACATAGATTATGGATAGATCTTTCAGTTCACACAAGCCCTCGTACACAACACCTGGGTAACAAAGCAGATGAAGAAGCATTTCTCATTTAGTTCCCCACTAACTTTCTGACAAGTCTGCTCTCAACAGCCTCTGTCTCCTCCTCGGTCACACCCAGCAGTCTCCTGCTTCAGGGTCTTTGCACTCATGAGGCTCATCATCCTTCCCTAGACAGACACATGCCTCGTTTCCTTCATGTTATTACACCAGTATTACCTGAGTTATTGGAGGGGTCTTTTTATAACCACCCTATGTGAAAGAATAAGCCTCAATCTTTCATTCTTAACATTTCCTCACCCTGTTTTATCCTTCTCTGTAGTTTTCATCATCTGTCATGCTTTGTATGTGTGTATTTATTTACTTTCCAATTATTTGTTTTTACCCACTAGAATATAAAGTAGGGATTTTGCCTTTCTTGGTCATTTGCTCTAACCCTAGAACATAAAATATGAGTACAAAACAAGTGCTGAATCAAAATTTGTTGATTGGTGGCAGGTGATTGGCGCAGTGGTTAAGTTATTGCTTTGGACACCTGCATCCCATATTTGAGTTTCAAATTCAGGTTCTTACTAATTTTTTCCCTGGGAGGTAGGAAAGTATTTGAGTCCCTGCCACCCACGAAAGAGATCAGGATTGGGTTCCCAGCTCCTGACTTTGGACTGGCTCAGCTTGGCTGTTGTGGGTATTTGGCAAGAGAACTAGCAGTTGGAGGATTTTTCTCTGTCTCTGGTTTTCTAGCAAAATGGAATTAAATAAATAAAAATTTTAAAAACCATGTTGAATGAATGAACCAATTATTAGTGCATTGTAGATAAATCATGTATGAAGAAACTGTTTCCAGAAGTGATCATCTATATCTAATTAAGTTGTACAATCAAACCTCACTTTCCTCAAGGAAGTTCTGCCTTCAATGATTAAATCCATCCTCATGATCCATCTCTTCTCCCACCTGATACATGTTGGAAACAACAAGTTCTCCTAATAGAAAATGAAAAAGCAAATTCTTAGGGCATGCTGGAGAGTAATGGTAAAAACTAGAGGCGGGGCCGGCACTGTGGCGCAGCGGGTTAAAGCCCTGGCCTGAAGCACTGGCATCCCATATGGCACCGGTTCTAGTCCCAGCTGCTCCACTTCCAATCCAGTTCTATGCTATGGCCTGGGAAAGCAGTGAGAAAATGGCCCAAATCCTTGGGGCCCTGCACCCATGTGGGAGACCCGGAGGAGGCTCCTGGCTTCAGATCAGCAAAGCTCTGGCCATTGAGGCCAAATGGGGAGTGAACCAGTGGATGGAAGACCTCTCTCTCTGCCTCTCCTCTCTCTGTGTAACTCTGACTTTCAAATAAATAAATAAATCTTAAAAAAAAAAAACTGGAGGCCATATTTGAATTTTGTGAAGGCAGGTTTGCCTCCTCACTTGATTTCCACAGAGTCTAGCCTTGGTAAGTTTGAGGTGCCAAAGAGCCTCACTGACTAACAACTGAAGAGTTGACAGGAGGTGACAGGAAGCTCATTCCTTCCAAGTAGCTCCTCTTTGTCTCACACCTATTTAATAACCTTAGTAATTTCTCCAGGTCAAAAGAAAATATGTAAGATTGGGCAGGCATTAAGGTGCAACAGGTTCAGCCTCTGTTTGGGACCTCTGCATCACACATCAGAGCTCTGGTTCTGTTCCTGGCTCCTCTGCTTCCAATCCAGCTCTCTACTAGTGTGCCTAAGAAGACACTTGATGATGGCCAAAGGATTAGAGTCTGTGTCATTGGCTCTATGTAGAATCAAACTTTTTTTCTTTTTAAGATTTATCTATTTATTGAAAGGCAGAATTGAGAGAGAGAGCGAGAGCGAGAGCGAGAGAGAGAGAGAGAAGGAGAGACAGAGATTTTCTTTTTTTTTTTTTAAAGATTTTATTTATTTATTTGAGAGGCAGAGTTGCAGACAGTGAGAGGGAGAAACAGAGAGAAAGTTCTTCCATCCGCTGGTTCACTCCCAAAATGGTCACAATGGCCAGAGCTGTGCCTATATGAAGCCAGGAGCCAAGAGTTTCTTCTAGGTCTCCCATGCAGGTTCAGGGGTCCAAGTACTTGGGCCATCTTCTACTGCTTTCCCAGGCCATAGCAGAGAGCTGGATTGGAAGAGGAGCAGCCAGGACTAGAACCGGCGCCCATATGGGATGCCGGCACAGCAGGCAGTGGCTTTACCAGCTGTGCTACAGCGCTGGCTCCAACATCCTTCCCCATCTTTTTCTAATTTGTTGTTTATATTGGGTCATGTTGTGTAGTTCAGTTAAAAATTATTATCTCAAATAGACATTTAATCAGAAATTTTGTAAAACAAAAATTGTATACCTCAAGAATTGTATATAGCACAAGGCAGTACCTAAAATAATTCATCAATGACCAGTTGCCTAAATATTTAGGGAAATAGACATCATTGTCTGTAATTATTTGCTTTGGAAATGTTTCCTACATTCTGACTCTCAACTGTGTATACCAGCCAATTTATTTCTTCCTTTCAGAGTGTGCATTTAATCAATGTTTACAACATGTAGACCACTAGAGACTTAGTTTTAAATGGGAGATTAAATTTTGAAATTTGTTTCAATAAACAAATGAAGGTTTAATCATTTTGTTGACTTTTAGTGCAGACTTAATGGGAAGGTATTTGGGTATCAGATGTTAAGATAATACAAAAAATGAGCCTAAGATATATGTTCCTAGGCAAATAAATGCCATATTTATATCTATTTTATAAGGCTCCTCTTCTTTTCCAGTTCCAAACCATATTTTTTCTGTACAAGAAATTCCAATGGCATAAAATAAAAATAATTATACTTCAGTGATAGCGACTAAGTCCTAAATTTCACAATAAGAGAAAGTAAAAGATTGTTATTGCACAGACTTGATTTTTGAAGTACTGTGTATGTCTGCATTAGGTTAACTGGCAACATCCTGTAACTTCTTCAAGTGCCTGGGGTCCACAGGCCCCACACTCAGGCTGCCTAAAGGTAATCGGTAACTGACTCAGATGAGCAAATGACTCGATTAGAGCCTGGAAGAAGCAAGAAATCTTGGACCAGGTCTCCTGGGAAAGATACTCTTGCTTATTTCCATTGGACTTCAGTGTGAGGAAATAGAAGCAATGACAAGCTGTGTGAACTTATGGTCTGGTAGGGAGGGCGTGGTGAAATGAAGCCATCATAAATAGGGGACACTCATGTCTGGTGGCTAGTTACAATATTTGAGCCTGGGTCACATTTCTCCTAAATCAACTCTTTAATTTTTTTAATGCTATGTTACCTAGTTCTTTTTATTTTCTTTCTTTCTTTTTTTTTTAATCTAACCATCAACTTGAGGAGGATGCTTGTCACTATAGGTCTCAATGATAGAATAGTTTCATTTTGTTGGGTTTGTGTTTCTCTAAGAAATTATTGAATACAAAACCAAGGAGAAATGTTGATTCTTAAAGTCTAGTACCTGGTCTAAGCCATGAGTATGCTTTATGCAATTTTCAGGAAGTTTTCTGGGGCAATCTGGTTCTCCTACAGCTATCATCTAGATTATGTGCCTTCTATAATAAAATACAATTTGATGGTTGATTTCAAAATGTTCATGGAAAAATGTAATTAAAAATAAGTTATTTTGTTGCAAGCAGAATTTTGAAGCCCGTGTAGAATTTTCTTTCAATATGCATTTTCTAAGAATGTTTGGAAGATCTCTTGTAGTTTTATGTTTGTTGTGGTTTGGGGACTGCATATGGTGGTAACTGAAATAGTGTTGTCTGGTATACACATTTAAGCAGAAGCTGCACCCAGCTACAAGATGCTGCATGGTCCAGTGACTGGGCATTTTTGTGATGTAAATTGGGATGCCTGCCAACCACAATTATGCATGGCTGAACCATTGTAATTTTTCAGAAATGAACCAGGCTGTGTTCCCTCAGTCTCTTTCTTTTTTTAGCTTTTTCTGAAAGATGAAAAGTTAAAAGTAGACTTCACATAAAACCTACACATTTTGCCCTCATTTTAGGGTCCAAGCAGGTGCACCTTTCTGCAACCCAGTATTACACAGCACTTTGTGAATATGTCCCTCACTCATGATGGCTTCATTTCAGCAACTCCAAGATTCAGTTCAACTCTTCATTGCTGGGCAGCATTTTGCCAAACATTTATATATCTAAAATAAGCCACTAGGGAGAGGAGTTCACATTGATTTATAGATGGGGCTCTAGAAGGTTGGGAGTTAGGTCTTTTAATTCCAAGTCTAGGTTCCTGCCATCATTCATCAGTATGGCTTTGAATGTGAAGACTTCCAGCAAATGGAAGCACAGCATTTTGTGTCTAGTCCTGAAGACCCACTCTGCTTTCACCAAATGGGAAAGAATGCAGACAATGGTCACCTCCCCCTCACCCTAATCTTTGTTATCTCCTACATTATTACCTTTTCATTGATTTTGTCCTTCTCAGATCATCCCTAGGACTGGAATGTGTAGGTTGCCATGCTCAGAAGTACACACACATACACACACACACACAAATAATGTTCTTTTTTCTAGCTCTCTATTTCATTATTCCCTGTGGACCAACCCTGTTTGCATTATTTTTACCTGAAATTTGGGAAGAAGTGCCAAAAAGAAGTGAAAAAAATTTATGGAAAACCTTTTGTTTCTTCTTTCTGATTTGAAGAGTTTGGAAGACAGTAATTGGCTGCTTAAACACATTAGAATCTGTTATTAGTTAATAAAATATGTCTATGTTTACTGTTATTTGGGAAAATATGTTGTGCCATGCAAAATATTTTGTAGTATTTCCAAGCTGTCAAGTAATAAAGTTCCTAAGAACATTTTAGTGTGATTTTAAGCTCTGTGAAATCAGTGTCTTTGAAGTTTAATTAGAACAATATTGGGAAAAGCTCTTTCCTTAAAGCTAGTCACCAGTGTCCTGCTGCAGCTTACCTCCTGTGCCCAGAGTGGGTCACTTAAATTTGGTCAGGAAATAGTGAAGGGGGGCCTTAAGAAGCCATTTCTACTTTCTCTGCTGCATGAAGACTGGGTTATAAATGAGTCTTGATTCCTTCTTGGTGGGAAAGTTGCAGCAGTATTATTCTAAACTTTCTTCCTTGTGGCTTTTGTTACAACAACTCAGAAACCTGAAAGTGGTCAGAAAATGTGTCCTGTTGCATCACCCAGAGAGCTATCTCAGAAACGTTCTCACTTCTCATCTCATAATCCCTAGAACTCATATTTTTGGAAATTTTGAGAATTTAAAACTTCTTTTGGTTTTCAAACTTCTTTTGGTTTTCTTTTGGTCCTTTGTAGAATAGTGATTGTATTAGAGGAGACCCTTCTTCAGGTACTTCATACTTTTGCATAAAGATTTTTAAATAAATATTTATTTATTTGAAAGGCATGTACACACAGAGACAGCACACTTCCATCTATTGGTTCACTCCCCAAATATTGACAATTGTCCTCCACAGGAACTAAAGACAGGAGGTGGCAACTCAACCAAGGTCTCCTCCATGAGTGGTAGAAACCCAATCACTTGAGCAATCATGGCTGAGTTCCAGGGTCAGCACTACCATGAATCTGGAGTTAGGAGCTTGAGCAGGCATGGAACCCATGCACTATGCTACGGGACTTGGACATCCTGTGGTGTTTTAACTGCTAACAAACATTGGATCTATGCATGCAGACCGTTACATTCCTAGGAGAGGTTTGATGCTAAGTAGCTTGGTCAGGGGAAGGCTGATGTGTGATTATAGGCTTCTCCTTATCGTTCAATATGCCTATCTCTCCTTATTCAGGTTCCAATGCTTTCTTTCTTTCAGAAAATGGAAGAACAGTGTGCATGCCAGCAATTCCATGATGATTATAAGCATCTAAGTATCTCCGGGGTAGCAAGTTAGAACACCAAATAAAGCAGGCATTGTAGTTTTACTTGTGGTTGTCATTCCATGGCATGGAGCTGGAATGGGTGGACTACTTATACAATTAGAGAAGAGCTAATTGATCCATGCTTTTTTGTCCTCTCCTCCTTTTTGTAACAAAATATGATTTATTTGTTTTACTTCCTTTTCAACAATCATCTAATTATTCACCAATTTACATATTCTTTTCAGGTTTTTCTCAAGTTCCATTCCTGATTCCAACTTGACATCTTGCTTCTGATGTCCTTTGAGCATGTCAGACATCTACAGCTCCCCAGACCTTCCGGTCCTGGGGATGATCGTTGGCCAGTGGGTACCACCATCCATGAACTGGCCAACCCATACTTCTGAGTTACTCTAGGGTCCTATAATTTTCTACTGGGCCTTTTCTAACCAGTTGCAATCTTTCTGGAAAAGATGTTCATTCTGACTGTTCTGTCATTCATTTTAGCAACAGTCTTTAACCCTTTTTGGACCCAAAAATAATGGGTTCTGAAGATCTTAACCCATTTCTACCAGCTTAATTGTGGTCAACCAAGGGAAGACATGAGATGTGTGAAAGTGAGCATAGAAGTCAATCACCTATGCTGAGACACTTTCATAAGGCACATGGAGCAGGAGTCCTGAGGTGGTAATTGAGTCACGGTTTAAGCTCCTGGGAAACAGTTAAGGTATTGAAGGAAAGCACACAGGCCTGCACCCTCTTGAGTCTTTGTCTTTGGGTGAGGGAAAGAGGCAGCCTAAGGGCTTATTGCTCCATAGGATTTCAGGAAGAGCTGCCTTCCACTAAGTGGGAAAGGTGAGACCTTTTTTTGCTACACTTGGAAAATAATGAATTTGAATCTATAATTTTAATGTGCTGCTGTTGATTTATTATGGCAATGGTTCAGGGCAAGATAATATCACAAACAAAGCAGACCAAATAAAGAATATAATATTGAAGTGTAATAAAATGATTTATAAGAAATTGCTATTTTTAAAATATTTTGAAATTTAATATATTTTAAAATTTCTTAAAATCTAATTCCTGGGACTTCTAGATTTCTCCTTTTTCTTTTTCTTTTTTTTTTAATTTGACAGATAGAGTTAGACAGTGAGAGAGAGAGAGAGAGAGAGAGAGAGAGAGAAAGGTCTTCCTTCCGTTGGTTCACTCCCCAAATGGCCACTGAGGCCAGCACTGCACCGATACAAAGCCAGGAGCCAGGTGCTTCTTCCTCATCTCCCATGCGGGCACAGGCGCCCAAGCACTTGGGCCATCCCCCATTGCCTTCCCGGACCACAGCAGAGAGCTGGACTGGAAGACGAGCAACTGGGACTAGAACCTGACGCCCATATGGGATGCTGGCACTGCAGGTGGAGGATTAACCTAGTGAGCCATGGTGCCGGCCCAGGACTTCTAGATTTCTAATATTAATGTGTTATGAATTTATATAGGGGCCAGCTCTGTGGTGTAGTGGGTAAAGCTGCTGCCTGCAGTGCCAGCATCTCATATGGGCACCAATTTGAGTCTGGCTCAATTGAGTGGCTGCTCCACTTACAATCCAGCTCTCTGCTATGGCCTGGGAAAGCAGTAGAAGATGCCCTAAGTCATTGGGCCCCTGCACCAGTGTGGGAGACCTGGAAGAAACTCCAGGCTCCTGACTTTGAATTGGCCCATCCCCAGCCATTGCAGCCATTGGGGAGTGAACCATTGGATGGAAGATTCTCTCTCTCTCCACCTCTGCCTCTGCCTCTCTATAACTCTGACTTTCAAATAAATAAATAAATCTTTTAAAAAAGAATTATACTTTTCTGACTTCAAGAAACTTAAATACACCCAAAGTTTTAATAAATTGGTGTCTTGGGGCCGGCACCGTGGCTCACTTGGTTAATCCTTCGCCTGCGGCACCAGCATCCCATATGGGCACTGGGTTCTATTCCCGGTTGCTCTTCTTCCAGTCCAGCTTTCTGCTTTGGCCTGAAAAGGCTGTGAAGGATGGCCAAAGTGATTGGGCTCCTGCGCCCGCGTGGGAGGCAGGGAGGAAGCACCTGGCTCCTGGCTTCGGATTGGCATAGCTCCAGCTGTAGTGGCCATTTGGGGAGTGAACCAATGGAAGGAAGACCTTTCTCTCTTGTCTCTCTCACTGTCTAACTCTATCTGTCAAATAAATAAAAAAATAAATTGGTGTCTTCTTTATAAATAACTTACTTTTCCTTGGGATTCAGTCATGATCATTCTTATAAGTAACTAGAATTAACACAATTTCCTATTTTATTGGCTCTTAAGATACACGATAAATACTAACAATACTATTTTTAAACATTTAATCAATGTACAATCATAAGGTGTATTTCCTATCCTCCAACTTCAATTCCTTGTCAACCTATCACCAGCATAAATGGTTTACAGTGTGTCTTTCTCCAGGCCTTCCTACATCTTACTATGCTACATTTTATAATACATGACCAGACTTGTTTTATTGACTTAGTTTCTTTTTTAAAAAATAAATTGTATTATTTATATTTAAGGTATGCAATATGATGCTATGAGATACATATAGATGGTCAAATGGTTACAATAGTGAATAAAATTAACATATTTATCTCACGTGACAGCTAAATTCTACTTCTTTAGCTCAAATTCCAAATACATTGCATCATTATTAACTAGAGTCCTCATGTTATACACTAGATGTCTATGTCTCTTCATCACATCTTCTGACATATCCTTTGACTTATGTATCTTTGTTCCCTCCTCCTCTGCCCCTGAAAACTGCTGTTTTATTTAACTGCTTTTGTTTTCATTCAGATTTCACATGTGAGACCATGACATAGTTTTCCTTCTCTGTCTGGTTTATTTCACTCAGCATAATGTCTTCCAGATTCATCCATTGTGTAGCAAATGGCAGAGTATCTCTTTTAAGGCTGGATAGTCATTTATTATACTCCCTTTATTCATTAGTTGATCAACGGACACAGTTCGTTTACATATGACAGCTATTGTGAACAGTGCTGCAATGAACATAGGAGCTTACTCCTAAGAGCTTTTCCTCCACAGAACATGTACTTTTGCCACAGTTTTGTTGTTACAGGGTATTCTTCATATGAGTGGATAAATTCATTTAACAATCCCTCCATTGCTGATGGAGGTGTGCTGATGTGGTGACCTTCTCTGTGTCAAAACTATTTCCTAAGTATCTCAATTTTTTTCTCCTTCCCCAATCCTCCTGACAATACACTGTAGGGTGTTATCCACTCATCCCTGAATTATTCTGACAACCTTCAACTAATCTGTCTATCTTTCTTTAGCTTTCACGTCTCTCTAATTCATTGTCACTTACTACCAAAATGAGTCTTTTCACTTGCAAATTCCATTTCTCCTGGGATTTTTATTCTTTCAGTGGTATAAGATGAAGCCCCTCTCCTTAGCATGATACACATAGCCTCGTAGGAAGGAATCTTTTGTCTACTGTCCCCAATATCCTTCTGCTTTCATCCTGCACATCCTGATGTCACAGGGGAATATTTGTTGTACTTTGATTGTGCCCTGCCCTTATCCCCATGTTATTTACATTATATCACATATTTGGAATGACTTGTCCAATTTCATCTGTTGGGTGTTGGGTGAACTCTTCTTGGATTCAATTCAAATGTTCTCTTCACTTAGCTGTTCTTTCACATTTAGAGAACTCTTCTATTTCTGTAAGGAGTATATTGGTGGTCTATGTATTTAAATGATTGTCTCCTACCATGAGAAGACAATTTAATAATGTTGATAGCTCCAGCATCTACTAAAATGCCCTGAAAATAGTAAAGATAACCAACATGAATATTGCAAATGAGTGAATGAATGACTGAATCAGGGGTAGCTTTGCTTTGGGAAGTTTGGTTACCTGAACAAAGGACCTGAAAACTGGAGATTGAGCTATGTGAATCATATGCAATTAATCAATTATTTGATCAACTGACCAAAAACCAACATTTTAGATTCAACATCATCAGCCTTCTCCATCTCACTGCTCCACATCTTCCATTCACCATGTCACCCCTCCCTAATCACTCTTGCTTAGCTTCTTTGACTTCTGTGCTTTTCTGGGCCACATTCTGCATTCTCTCCTGTCAATCAGCTTCTGCTTTCCTCCTAGCCTCGTGTCTAGGTTTCACATTCTCATGACTCTTGCCACTTGATTGAGTCTGACACCTCCACCACACAGTGATTGAGACTGAAGAGGAAAGATCCATCATCTGTGGAATTTATACTTCATTTGAGATCCAGAGGAATTGAGCTTCAATTTGGATTTTTGAGCACTATTGTATTTTTAAAAAATGTACAAGAAGATTTGTGTTCCTTCAAATGTACTATCTTGTATGTTGCTGTTTTTAATTTGTAAGGTTACATTTTCAGAGGTTATTTCATCCAGGGACTTGCCTAAAATTCAAGAAATTGATTCCAGATGAAGAGTGAGCCTGGAAACGTCTCTGTGGCTTGAATTGTGAGACTTCATATCACTGTAGATAAATAAAATGGAATTGGATCCAAGAATCATTCAGTTATGTCTTCCATTAGGAAATTTAATTCAGATTATAAAGCTCAGAGAATACTCAGTTTCTAATTGTTAACTTTAAAACCAATGATGTGCAATTTAAAGCAACATTTTAAAAATCAAAATAAATATCTAAATATGATCTGAAATTTCATCTTGAACATATATCACTAAGTGATGCCCTTTATCCTCATTATATTAAATCATATTTCTAGCACTAAGGTTAAATAAGGAAATTCATCTTGCAACCGTCATTAATGATAATAATATTTGTTACCATGTCAGTGTTTACTACGTGTGTGGTTGGCTTTTGTTTACATCATTTGCTTTAAATATCACAAGAAGTTCTCAGGCAGACATCATCTTCAGAGGTGAAGGTGACTTGCCCAGGATAACTGGCTCTCAAATGGAATGGCAGAGTCCTGACTCCAGATCAGTGTGACTCAGAAATCTATGTCTGTAGCCATTGGCCCAAACTGATGCTTCCCTCTCACATACACTATTGTCACGCTTAGAGTTGTCAGGGCAAACTAATTCAGTTCTGTTGCTTTGGCATTTTGATCCAGCTCAGCATCGAAGTCTTCAGTAAAGTCACCTCATGTCTTTAGCCAGTAGATGGGTAGGCTTAAAGATATAAAGCCTGTTCAGTATTAAAACATTTTTGTATTAAAATTTTTGTATCAAAAATTAATAAAAATATTCCCTGACTGTTGATGAGCAACTTAATATGTTATCCCTCTTAGTATTTTTGTTTGTTTGTTCTACTTAATACTTTTGGTTGAATACTGTAATCAATACACAATTATTCTTAAGTGCTGAAACCTAACTGAAAAGTGATCACTGTTAAATATAAGAGTGGGAATAAGAGAGGGAAGAGATGTGCAATTCAGGACATGCTCAAGCTGACTTAACTCAAACGGTAGAGTTAGAAACATACCAGGGGATTCCAATTCAATCCCATCAAGGTGGCATGTACCAATGCCATCTCACTAGTCCCAGTGATCAATTTCTGTTCACAATTGATCATAATGATAGGACTAAGAACCAAAGGGATCACTTAAACAAGACTAGTGTCTGCAAATACTAGCTGATAGAATCAAAAGGGAGAGAATGATCCAACATGGGAAGTGAGATACGCAGCAGACCCATAGAATGGCAGATGTCCTAAACAGCACTCTGGCCTCAGAATCAGCCCTTAAGGCATGCAGATCCGGCTGAAATGCCCATGAGAGTATTTTAGGCATGGAAAGCCAAGACACTCTGGGGGGGAAAAAAAAAAACCTAAATGAAAGATCTCCGCAAGTGAGATCCCAGTGGAAAGAATGGGTCATCAAAAAAGGAGGTACCTTTCTCTGAAGGGAGGAGAGAACTTACACTTTGACTACGACCTTGTCTAAATATGATCAAAGTCGGTGAATTCAGGGGGCTTCCATAGCCTTGGCAGCTCATGACAAGAGCCTAGGGTGATTACTGATGCCATAAACAAGAGTGTCAATTTGTTAAGTCAACAACAGGAGTCACTGTGCATTTACTCCTCATGTAGGATCTTTGTCCTTAGTGTGCTGTACATTGAGATTTAATGCTATAACTAGTACTCAAACAGTATTTTTCACTTTGTGTTTCTATGTGGGTGCAAACTGTTGAAATCTTTACTTAATGTATGCTAAACTGATCTTCTGTATATAAAGAGAATTGAAAATGAATCTTGATGTGAATGGAAGTGGGGAGGGAGAGGGAAAGGGGAGGGTTGTGGGTGGGAGGGACGTTATGGGGGTGAAGCCATTGTAATCCATAAGCTGTACTTTGGAAATTTATATTCATTAAATAAAAGTTAAAAAATAAAATAAAAAATGGAACTCACATCTGTTGGTTAACTCCCCAAGTGTCTGCAAGTTCCTGAGCTGAACCAGGGCTGATCTCCAAAACTAGGAGTACAATCCAGGCATCTCATGTGGGTGACAGGAAATAAATTAATTGAACAATCACCACCGTCTCCCAGGGTCTGCATTAGCTGAATGCTGGAGTCAGGAGGTAGAGGTAGGAGTTGAAACCATGTGCACTGATGTTGGATGCAAACATCTGAAGCAAGGCTTAATACCTGCTCCCTGTTATGTCTTTGTAATGTCCCATTTCTGGGCTCATCATGACACTTCCCATGTGATGAGAAGAGAGGAAATGAAATTTTTTTTGAGATTTACTTTTGGACAATTGGCCCAGACTTTGTCAACCAAAAGAGTTACCACAAGATTTTATTAAAATGAAGATTACAGGGCCTAATCCTTCTAGATGTGTTTCAGTAAGGCTGGAACAAGGGTCCTGTTTTCTGAATGAGCAACACACATCAGTGGCGGTTCTTTTGCAGGTGATACAGAGAGACTTCAAGCAATCTTACTTAAAATGTAGAACAAAGCTGCAAAATAAAAAGGGAATATTGGTCACAAATAGGTTCTGGAAGATTTTGTAGTCGGGGCTGATGCTGTGGTGTAGCAGGAAAAGCCGCTACTGGAGATGCCAGCATCCGATATGAGTACCAGTTCATGAACCAGCTGTTCCACTTCCAACCCAGCTCCCTGTTAATGGTATGGGAAAAGCAACAGAAGATGGCCCCAATACATGGGCCTCTTCCATCCACATAGCAGATCTGGATGAAACTCCTGGCTTCTAGGTTCAGCCTGGCCCAGTCCTGGCCAGTTCTGACATCTGGGAAGTGAAGCAGCAGATGGAATATCTCTCTATGTAACTCTGACTTTCATAATAAACAATTAAATCTTTTATCAAATTATGGTCACATTTAAAAAGTAGGACTAAATTGTTTAATTTTAATGATGTATATTACCATATGCATTTAAAATATTATCTAAAATTGGAATCAATATAAAAATTATTGAGCTCTTTTAAAGACACTTCATATGAAGTCTTTGAAATATATTGCACTCAGAGCATGTCTCCATTTAGCCCAACTACATGACACTTGTGACCAACCTATAGGACAGTGGCGATCTGGAATTAGAGAGAGGGGTAAACGAAGGATTTGGTTTTCAAGGCAGATCACAATGGAGGGCCTGGTAAGTTACCAAATGTGACTTCTAATCAATTGCTGTTTCAGGCATGCTGCACAAAGTGCATGTAGGCATGACAACAAGTCAATTAGAATTTTGAAGTGCCCTTCTGGAAAGGATCAATAGAGGTAAATAAAGTGAGGGCACAAAGTAGGCAGGTGCAGCTTCAAGCAGGGTGAAGTGAAACTCCACCCTAAGTCCAGAAATCAGGGGCCAGCCCAATCATCTGGTGCACCCCTAATGGGCTGTGCTACAAAAAATTTAGTTATCTGTACAATGAAGGTGTCAGTAAAAGAATTCTCTAAATCCTTCTCATGACTAAAATGAGATGGTTTGGTAGCTATGAAAACTGCTATGTGCACATCTGTGGAGAATGATGCTGTATTTCTACCCAGAGAACATTTTTTGATTTGATGACTGTCAGTTCCTGGCCTTTTGGAATGGAGGATTCAATGTTAACTTGCAGTACCTTTTGCAAAGATATACAAAATTCAAGTTTTTAATGACACCTAGTTCTAATTCATACAGGAGTAGACAACTTTTCCCAAAAGGCAATTATAAATTGCACTAGAACAGAAGACACCACAGGTTTGATATGCACTACGAGGTTGGTTATCTACACATTGTAAAAGGCATGACTTCTGTGTTGTAAAAAAGTGGTTCTTTGTGTTGTGCACATGCAGCACAAAGAAAGTTCAAAAATATCAAAGACTAAAGTTTTGACAGAGCATTCTACAATTTGTGATTAATGAAAATATTGAATATAGCTCAGGTTGTGTAAGGTTGATAACATTTGTAATCTTCAGATCCAGCACATCCTAACAGTTCATATCACTACTTTATCCCATGCACACACAGGCACAGATACACAGATGCATCATCAACCCATTGTTTTCATATTGAATTTGAAAAGGCCAAGTACATATGCCAAAGTGGAGTGAATTAAAGTCAGAAGATATGATATTAGGAGAAATTAAACACAAAGATGAAAAAAGTTTGCAATATTTGAGTTCTGAAAATTGAGAGGTTATTCTGGGCTGGGATAGTAGGCACTGGATCCTGAAAGTCAGTGGAACTTGAGTTGGGCTTTGCTGCTGAGCTTAAGCCTTCTAATACTTCAGCAATGAGTCTGTATGTCAGTATAACCTTATAGAGTTAATTTCAGCAGTCAGTGGCCCGCTGAGGGCACAGTAACTGTGAAATGCTTTTGATGTTGCAGTATATCGCCCCTTTAGCATGTGGTGAATGTCAACTGGCAAGAGAGGTTTTGCTATTCTGGCCCTGGTGAGCCTGAATGCTAGACCCAAAGCTCAGAATAGCTTATTGAGATTTCTCCACACTCAAAAGCGGATGGAGTGGGTGCTGTCCTCTACATAAAGGAAGGATGTGGGCTAGCATGTTCTGCACTGGTAGCGATGGTAGAAGGAGGAAGAGGGGAAAGTATAGATTAGAACCTCAAGTTCCACTTTTTCACACAACTGCAAATTTGTATATGTTAATATTAATCTTCATGAGTAGTCAGCTGTAGCTGTTCTGATTTTAATAAATAAAAATACAAATTTTACTAGTTTGTCTCTGACAATAATACTCATTAAAATCATTTGCAGCTCTAAAGCACTTGCTACTGGAGCTTTGCATGAGCAGTGGTTCTGAGAAGAAGCATCA
Organism: Oryctolagus cuniculus; assembly: GCF_051225735.1. NCBI lineage: Eukaryota > Metazoa > Chordata > Mammalia > Lagomorpha > Leporidae > Oryctolagus > Oryctolagus cuniculus. The sequence continues at coordinate 85,179,604 of NC_142872.1, forward strand.
AAAATTATATATGGAATTGCTTTGGAATGAAATTCCTGATTTAGAGTCTACACATGGATTGTTGGGGTCCCTTCAAACCCCGAGATGTTGTCAACAAATTTGTGAAATTCTTTTCTTCATTGCATAAAAATATTCCAATGAGGGTCAAGTTTTCACAATGAAGCAAGAGAAGGCTGTATGAGGATATGCATGCTTTCGGATGGATGTCGACAGGCACAAATACTCTTTCTTTAAAGTAGCTCCCTCAGTGTCTCTGCCAAGGTTTCTGATACTCTCTGCTTTTTTCCTCCCCCTTCTACTTTCTCATCCTCTACTCTTCTTCCCTCTCCTCATTTCTCCTAACCAGAACTTTGAAAACATCTGTTAAAAGTTCATGGACCTTGACAACTTAAGCATATATTTTGTATCTCTCAATCATCACAGGAATTATTTAGCTGGGTCTGAAAAGCTTGGAACTTAGGAAAGAGGAGCACATTTTGCAGAAAGGGTAGTTGCCAGTAGGTGTCAAATGGCAGGTGCTTGAAAGGAGGAGGTACAGTGTGGGGACTGTAAGTAACTGGCTGGAGTTGAACGTACAAGCAGTTGAGTGTGGGGTTAGACAGTGATGATGGGTGAGAAGTTAAATCTGAAAGAAAGAGAAACATGCAAAAAAATGAGCAAAATGAGGGCAGGTGTTGTGACGCAGCCGGTTAAGCCACCGCTTGGGAAAACTGCATCCCACGCTGAACTGCCAGTTAGTTGTCTCACTGCCCTGGTTTCATACTGATGTGGCTGGTAGGGTTCCTGCCATCTATGTGGGAAACTCCAGTGGAGTTATGGGCTCCTGACTTCAGTCTTGGCTGAGTAGGTATTTGAGTGGTGAAGTGGCAAATGGAAGTTCTTTCTCTGTTTGTATCTTCCTCTCCCTCTGCCTCTCTGGTTTTTAAATAAATGAATAAATAAATCTTGTTTTAAAAAAGAAATGATGTGACAAAGACAAATGTTGCTTAAAGTAAACAATATCATTTGTTGTTTACAGTATTTCTCTTATTACCAAGAGGTAGAGGAAAGAGTTTTAGGACATTTGTTTTTGCTTTGAGAAAAGAGTTGAAATTGGAGAGTTTCAGAAGTGTGTAGTTAAAAAATAAGTGAAATAAAGAAAAGATAAAGGAAGAATGATCAGATAAAGCTGGAGGAAGAAACTACATAAGAAAGGGTTCTGTATATGGTAATTTTAGATTATACTTGTTGAACTTTTTATTTGGTGGAGCATCAAGCCTTTATCCATAATGTAAATGGAAAATATGCTGTCTTAAAAACTAAAAGCAAGGAAGAAGGGGAGGGAGGGAGAAAGGGAAGTATCATAATATTCTCAGAATTTTATTTATGAACTACAATGATCTGTTCTCTTTGTATTAATAACCCATAACCTTGAGAATTGATTAGAAAATCTTTTAAAAAGTTTTAAAATATTTGTAAAGCCCTTCATGATTAGTAAATTGATTAGTAAATTCCATTCTGAACTTCTGAGTGGCATAAGCACAAAGTGAGTAGGAACCGTTACAAGATTTATATTGAAAAAAAAAAAAAGAATTTCCAATGGAGTTCATAATTTTTTTCGTTAAAATTTACAAAGTGAATGTTGAATTAAAGAGCAGATAATAAGTAAAATCTAGGGGTCTTATATTTAGAATATATAAAGAACTCTTCAAACTCAACAATGTGAACTTAAATAACCCCATGAGAAAATGGAGAAAGGACTTGAATAGGTATTTCTCCAAAGAAGATGCATACTTGGGCAAGGAATGTGTGAAAAAATGATCAGCATCTTTAGTCCTTAGGGAAATACAAATTAAAACCACAGTGAAGTACAATTTCACAGCCAACTAGAATGATTATTATCAAGAAAAAATAGAAAGCAAAAGTGTTGACTAGGACGTTTAGAGAGCAGAACCATTCATACATTGCTGGTAGGAATGTAAAATTGTGTAGCTACTGTGGAGAGTAGTTTGATGGTTCCTCAAAAAGTTAAAGGTAGAATTGCTATACAACTTAGCAATTCAATTCATCTCAAATAATTGAAAACTAGATTAAAAAATAAATGTTCATAGCAACCCTATTAACAAAACCTGAAAAATAAAACAAGCATAAAAACAAAAAACACACAAAACAAACCAACAAAAAAACCCAAATGTTTATCAACAAATTAAAGGAAACACAAAATGTGATATATCCACACAATGGAATATTATATAGTTATAAAGTATGGAGTTCTTGGGGCTGGCACTGTGGCATTTCAAGTAAAGTCACTGGCTGAAGTCCTGGCATCCCATATGGGTGCTTTTTCGAGTCTCGGCTACTTCACTTCTGATCCAGCTCTCTGTTGTGGCCTGGAAAATCAGTGAAAAGTCCTTGGGGCCCTGCACTCATGCAGGAGACATGGGAGAAACTCCTGGCTCCTGGCTTCAGATTGGCCCAGCTCCTGCCTTTGCAGCCATCTGGGGAATGAACAAGGGGATGGAAGATCTCTGTCTCTCTGCCTCTGCCTCTCTGTAACTCTATCAAATAAATAAATAAATAAATCTCTTTACAAAATGTCTGGATTTCTGACTCATGCTACAATATGGATAAACCTTGAAAGCACTATGCCAAGGTAAAGAAGCTAGATACAAAATAATGCATATTGTGTGATTTCACTCAGGCTAATTATCTGATATAGATAAATCTTTAGAGACAGAAATTAAATTAGTGTTTCCCGATTACTGGTTGTTGGGATTGATGGGGAGAGGAATGATTGTTTACTGGATATGGGTTTTCTTTTTTTGAGGTGAAGAAAATGTTTTGGAGCTAGATAGATAGTTGCACAACATTGTGAATAGACTACACGCCACTGTGGCATACACTATAAAATTACTAATTTTATATTATGTGCATTTTACCTCAGTTAAAATAAAAAGTGAAATTCAGAATATGTAGATGCCTGGAAGTCTGTTGGTTTTATGGAAGTCTCTCACCCTGGATTGTGGCAACATATTTTGCACTAGAAATACACAGCCTCAGACAAAGATGTAGTATATTGGATTTCCATGCTGCTAATTAAGGGAAAACTCATATGTGAATCACCTGAAAGAATGTTTGAGTTAAAAATGCATCATGCAAATTAAATGTACAATTAAACCTCTTACCTGAGCAGTGGCCTCACCCTTAATCATATAGAGGTAGGCCACTGAAGTCTCCAATTGTAGAAACAACTTCAACACAGATCTGTGCTCATTCTAATGTATAAAGATATATCAGTAAATCCTCAGTTTTATAATAAAGTAGAACATTGGATTTTATACCAATTAAGGGTGAGTACATATCAAAATAATATAGAATTTATATAAAACACTCATATTTCATCTTCCAAGTCTTCATTCTACCATATGAGATATATTAACATCATTTTACTTGGGAAAGCATTTTTTTTGGAGGAATTATTTTTAGTTTGTTAAATAAAAATGTTTTTTAGAGTGATACTTTTCACATTACAAAAATAAACCAAAATGAAGAAAAGGTCACTGTAAAATGATGGAAAAAGGATCTGTAGACTTGCTCTTAGTATTTCAAGTAGCCAACAATGCATGTCAAAAAAATGAATGCAAGATCACAACAGTCTTGTATTTACTTTGTATTTGGAGAAGACAGTGAAATAAATGGTCACATTCTATTTTCTTTTAATTGCTATTAATGTGGTTGATCTGATTAGCTCTTTGATGAATTTCATCCAAGAAGTTCTCCAGTTGTTCTATTAGCATTCGTTTTTTAAACCTTGATGCTTCTTTAATGACATTTTGTAAAAATATTAGTCTTGTTTGTAAACTGCCTTGCACATGCTTCAGTAAAGTGAAGATTCTTTCATATTTTCTTCCTGGTTTTCGGATCTCTTTCATTATTTGTGCTTTTAGTTCAGTGTTGACCTCTTCATGGCTTCTGCAATGCATCAATTTCTTTCCTTTGTTGAGTGAAGATGCTGGTATGTTCTCCTCAGCACATTGTTCTTTATCTCTTGGTTCCTCATGATTTTCTAAAAATCCACCAACACTGAGGTCATTAGTTCCTAAATGATCATGACAAAGAGCCTCTGTATGATTGGTTGGTTGTTCCAGTAAATTGGCTGGAGAAGATGATGTTGAAAATTCAGTATCCATAGCATTTGGTGTAACATCTGATGAAAGTTGGTCTGCAACATGATTTTCAATCACATCATCTATTGTTGAATCATTAGTGGTTTCTGAAGGGAAAGCATTTTAAAGTAGGAGCCATAGAAAAATATTTGTATACTCATGAAATATAAAACTTGAATGTTTTGGTATTAATGAGAAATGCTGATCTGCTTTACAAAGTTGCATATTTGACAATTAAATATTAGTTAACATAATATGTCAGTGATAAAGATTAAAGATTAGGATTTTGGTTTAGTATAATGTGTTAAGCTTTCTTTCTAACAATTGCTGCTCATCAGATTTCCTGCCTTTTGGGGACAGTTCCAGTTTGTTAGAATGAAAGTGTTTTGTGGAATAGGAAAGAATATTAAAAAAAAAAAAAAAAACTCTGTAGAGACTCCAAGGTGGCTGAATAGGGTAAAGACATGCTGATTATGACCAGGGGAATATAGCAGAAGCAAAATAGAGGAAATGTATTTCCAGGGGACAGTTTGAGACAAGTTTGCAGTGGAAATTTTACAGAGAGAAGAAATACACTGTGGGGCAGCATGGAGGAGTGGACACAAAGCAGCAAGTCGGGGTACCACCTATGACTTCTGCAGCAGGGGACAGGATATGTCAACTTTTGAGAGAGGTTCTGGGAACTAACTGTTAAGGCAGAGCACCCACAGACAGCTGGCTCTGGAAATATCTCTGCTCTCTCTATGGATAGGGCAGGCTTGTGGGGTTGAGAAGGGATCCTCTGCACTCCATGGCTATGGGAGCCTTGTGCCCTGTGATGGAATTTTGTGTCTGCACAATAGGGCATGAAGTATAGCTGGGTCTCTGGGCAACCACTGTGCCTGGCATCAAAAACTCAGAAATCCCTCACTGCATGAGGGTGGGTCATTACAGAAGGTTCTGTGCTCACACTGAAGTCTTTATAGATCCTTTGTGCCAGCATGGGTAAGAGATTTACACACTGAGGGCTAACTCTGTATTGATCACTTTAGAAGAGAGGAGGTGAAGGTGTGATTACACCAATAAGTGTGATCATACCCTAGCCCTGCTGACAACAGAGATCTACTAAGCCCAACTTGAGTGTCACCCTGGACTCTTGTTCCACACTTGAGCAATGGCCAGAAGCCCCTGGCTCCTCCTAGCATATGCCTCTGGATATTCATCGAAGGAGAAGAATACTTTTCTCTGCAAAACTCTCATTTTTGAATGAACATGAAATAAAGACCTTCAAAAGCCAATGGAAATTTAAAGAATTTGTCACTATTCATGCAGCCTTACAAATGTTACTTAAGGATGTGCTAAACACAGAAACACAAAAAGATAGTCATCATTATGAAAGAATGTGAAGGCAGAAAATCTCCTAGACAAAGTACAAAGGAAATCCAAAGCAAACCATATGAATAATTACAGGAAAAAAGCAGAGTCAAGTCATTACCTATCACTTAGACATAAATAGCCTAAATTCTCTAATTAAAAGTTATAGGGCTGAATGGATTAAAAACAAGACATATCTATTTGCTGCCTAGAAGAAACACTTCACAAAGATACACACACAGACTGAAAGTTAAATTTGGAAGAAGACATTCCATGCTAATGGAAAGCAAAACCAAGCAGGTGTAGTGATACTAATTTCAGAAAAAATAGACTTAAACACAAAAATTGTTAAAAGAGACTAAAAACTGCATTATGTAATGATTAACAGATCAATTCAACAAGACTGTGTGACTATACTAAACATGTGCTGCCAATGCTAGGGCACCTGACTATTTAAGAGAAATGTTAACAGATGTAAAGGGAGACATAGACTCCAATATTTTAAAATGGGGGACTTGGGGACATCAGCACCTCACTTTCATCAATGTACAAGACAGAAAATCAACAAAGAAACAACTGAGTTAATCTGCACTATGGACCAAATGGTCCTAACTTATAGCTACAGAAAATTTCACCCCATAGTTGAAGAATACACATCCTTTTCATCAAAGCATGGAACTTTTCCTAGGTTAGACCATATGCTTGTCCATAAAGCAAGTCTCAGCAAATTAAAAAAAAAAAAAAAAAACAAAAAAACAACGTATCACGTATCTTTTATGACCAAAATGGAAAGCTGGAAATTAACAATTTAAGAAACTCCAGAAAATATAAAAACACATGGAGACTGAAAAACACAATCCTCAATGTACAGTAGGTCATAGAAGAAATCAAAAGAAAATTAAAAAATTCATGGAAATGAAGATGACAATACAACATACCATAACTTATGAGATACAGCAAAACAATGTGAAGAGGAAAGTTTATAGTAATCAGTGCTTACATCAAACATTGGAAAGCATCAAATAAATCAGCTATCAATGCATTTCAAAGAAATAGAAAGACAAAACCAAAGCAAACCCAAAACTAATAAGAGTAAATAAATAATCAAAATTAGAGAAGAAATAAACAAAATTGAAACAAAAAAATACAAAAGATCATTGAAATGAAGAACTGCTTTTTGAAAAAATAAACAAAATTGATACATCATTGACCCACTAACCAAAATAGAAGGAAAAGATTCAAATACAAAAAATGAGACCTGAAAAAGTAGATGTAGCATTGGATATCACAGAAATAAAAGGAATCATTAGGAATTTTAAAAACATCAAATATCAACAAATTGGAAAATCTAGAAGAAATGAGGAAATTCCTGGACACATACAATCTACTAAAATTGAGTCATGAAGACCTAGACAACCTAAATGGATCAAAAACAAAGATTGAGAATGATTCAGTAATCAAGCCCCAGAGTCTGCGCACTAGCGCTGGAAGGGGAGGTAAGACAAAAAACCTCTCGGTAACCTGAGACATTGGCGGGGAAAGGCAGAAAGAGCCTGCAGAGAACGAGGCCTGAAACCCCATTGGGGAAAGTTCACCAGGCTGGCTGGAGGAGAGAAAAAAATCGAATAAATAAGGGGAACCCGCACGGACATTTAGCCTCTCTCTCCACTCACCTTACAAAGCCAAGCAAGACAAAGGGCAGGCGCCATTTTACCTAAGTAAAGCAGTGCGAGCCATTTTGCGTATGTAAAGCGGGTGTCTCATTAGCCAAGCAGAAAAACCTGACTCTGGTAAGCAAACGAATACCCACAGGGGCCAGATTTCATACATCAACTACTCTCAATTCCACTCAGCTGTGTGGAATTACTTCCCAACTGAGTCAAAAAAAAAAAAAAAAAAAAAAGAGAGAGAGAGAGAGAGAGAGAGAGAGAGAGAGTGAGCGCATGAGCAAGAGAACAATCAGGGTGAATCACCTTTGGCACACCCTTAACCCTGTAAAACCAGAGCTCTCTGGCCACACCCATCACAGCCTCTAAGGATCCATCAAAAGCAGACAGTCCTCTTAACCTAGAGTCACAGTATAATGAGAAAAAACCAAAGAATATCTCCAATATGCCAAACAAATGCAAAAGCCGAGGTAACAAGAACAAGGAAGACACTATGACGCCCCCAAATGAAATAGACACCACAATTCAAGATTATGAAGATGATGAGATAGAAGAAATGCAAGAAGCGGGTCTCAAAAAATTAATAAGAACATTAAGAAGTTCTCAAAAACAAATTCTCGAACTACAGAAATCCTTAATGGACAATAGAAAATCTCTCTCGCGAAAATGAAATATTAAGAAGGAATCAAAATGAAATGAAACAACTAGTAGAAAATGAAACTGTGATAGTGATGAGAAATCATAATGAAATGAAGAATTCAATAGCTCAAATGACAAACACATTAGAGAGCCTTAAAAACAGAATGGGTGAAGCAGAAGAGAGAATATCAGACTTAGAAGACAGAGCACAGGAAAATATACAGTCAAACTAAAGAAATGAAGAGGAAATTAGAAATCTAAAAAATATTGTCGGGAATCTTCAGGATACTATTAAAAAACCCAACATTTGGATTCTAGGAGATCCTGAAGGCATGGAGAGGGAGAAAGGATTAGAAGGCCTTTTTAGTGAGATACTAGCAGAAAATTTCCCAGGTTTAAAGGACAGAGACATCCTGGTACAGGAAGCTCATAGAAGCCCTAATAAACATGACCAAAAGAGATCCTCACCAAGACACGTTGTAATTAAACTCTCCACAGTGACACATAACGAAAAGATCCTAAAACGTGCAAGAGAGAAACGTCAGATTACTCTCAGAGGATCTCCAATCAGACTCACAGCTGACTTCTCATCAGAAACTCTACAAGCTAGGAGGGAATGGCGAGATATAGCCCAGGTATTAAGAGAGAAAAACTGCCAGCCCAGAATATTATATCCTGCAAAGCTATCATTTGTGAATGAAGGTGAAATAAATACCTTTCACAACAAACAGAAATTGAAAGAATTTGTTGCCACTCGTCCAGCCCTGCAAAAGATGCTTAAAGATGTGTTACACACAGAAACACAGAAACACAGTCATCAATATGAAAGAAGGCAAATGAAGGAAATCTCACACCAAAAGATCACAGGAAGTTCAAAACACATATCAGAAAATATCTTTGGCAAATGGCAGGGCAAAGCTACTACTTATCAATAGTCACATTGAACGTTAATGGCCTGAACTGTCCAGTTAAAAGACACCGATTGGCTGATTGGGTTAAGGAACAAAACCCATCCATTTGCTGCTTACAAGAAACACATCTTTCCAACAAAGATCCATACAGACTGAAAGTGAAAGGCTGGAAAAAGATATACCATGCCAACAGAAAGGAAAAAAGAGCGGGCGTAGCCATCTTAATATCGGACAACATAAACTTTACCACAAAAACTGTTAGGAGAGAAAAAGAGGGGCACTATATAATGATTAAGGGATCAATTCAACAGGAAGATATAACGATTATCAATGTATATGCACCTAACTACAGGGCACCAGTTTATCTAAAAGATTTGTTAACGGACTTAAAGGGAGACTTAGACCCCAATACAATAGTACTGAGGGACTTCAATACTTCACTCTCAGAAATAGACAGATCAATAGGACAGAAGATCAATAAGGATACAGTATATTTAAACGACACTATAGCCCAAATGGATCTAACAGATATATACAGAACTTTCAATCCTACAGCTAAAGATTTTACATTCTTCTCAGCAGTACATGGAACCTTTTCTAGGATTGACCATATACTAGGCCATAAAGCAAGTCTCAGCAAATTCAAAAGAATTAGAATCATACCATGCAGCTTCTCAGACCATAAAGGAATGAAGTTGGAAATTAGCAGCTCAGGAATCCCTAAAGCATATGCAAACGCATGGAGATTGAACAACATGCTCCTGAATGAACAATGGGTCATAGAAGAAATCAAAAGAGAAATCAAAAACTTTCTGGAAGTAAATGAGGATAACAGCACAACATACCAAAACTTATGGGACGCAGCAAAAGCAGTGTTAAGAGGAAAGTTTATATCAATAGGTGCCTACATCAAGAAATTGGAATGGCACCAAATAGATGAGCTTTCACTGCATCTCAAGGATCTAGAAAATCTGCAGCAAACCAGACCCAAATCTAGTAGGAGAAGAGAAATAATTAAAATCAGAGAAGGAATCAACAGGATTGAATCCAAAAAAAAAAAAATTACAAATATCAGGCAAATGAGGAGCTGGTTTTTTGAAAAAATAAACAAAATTGACACCCCATTGGCCCAACTAACTAAAAAAAGAAGAGAAAAGACCCAAATCAATAAAATCAGAGATGAAAAAGGAAATGTAACAACAGACACCACAGAACTAAAAAGAATCATCAGAAATTACTACAAGGACTTGTATGCCAGCAAACAGGGAAACCTATCAGAAATGGATAGATTCCTGGACACATGAAACCTACCTAAATTGAACCAGGAAGACATCGAAAACCTAAACAGACCCATAACTGAGACAGAAATTGAAACAGTAATAAAGGCCCTCCCAACAAAGAAAAGCCCAGGACCAGACAGATTCACTGCTGAATTCTACCAGACATTTAAAGAAGAACTGACTCCAATTCTTCTCAAACTATTCAGAACAATCGAAAAAGAGGGAGTCCTCCCAAATTCTTTCTATGAAGCCAGCATCACCTTAATTCCTAAGCCGGAAAAAGATGCAGCATTGAAAGAGAATTACAGACCAATATCCCTGATGAACATAGATGCAAAAATCCTCAATAAAATTCTGGCCAATAGAATGCAACAACACATCAGAAAGATCATCCACCCAGACCAAGTGGGATTTATCCCTGGTATGCAGGGATGGTTCAACATTCACAAAACAATCAATGTGATACACCACATTAACAGACTGCAGAAGAAAAACCATATGATTATCTCAATAGACGCCGAGAAAGCATTGGATAAAATACAACACCCTTTCATGATGAAAGCTCTAAGCAAACTGGGTTTGGAAGGAACATTCCTCAATACAATCAAAGCAATTTATGAAAAACCCATGGCCAACATCCTGTTGAATGGGGAAAAGTTGGAAGCATTTCCACTGAGATCTGGTACCAGACAGGGATGCCCACTCTCACCACTGCTATTCAATATAGTTCTGGAGGTTCTAGCCAGAGCTATTAGGCAAGAAAAAGAAATTAAAGGGATACAAATTGGGAAGGAAGAACTCAAACTATCCCTCTTTGCAGATGACATGATTCTTTATTTAGGGGACCCAAAGAACTCTACTAAGAGACTATTGGAACTCATAGAAGAGTTTGGTAAAGTAGCAGGGTATAAAATCAATGCACAAAAATCAACAACCTTTGTATACACAGACAATGCCATGGTTGAGGAAGAACTTCTAAGATCAATCCCATTCACAATAGCTACAAAAACAATCAAATACCTTGGAATAAACTTAACCAAGGACGTTAAAGATCTCTACGATGAAAATTACAAAACCTTAAAGAAAGAAATAGAAGAGGATACCAAGAAATGGAAAAATCTTCCATGCTCATGGATTGGAAGAATCAATATCATCAAAATGTCCATTCTCCCAAAAGCAATTTATACATTCAATGCAATACCAATTAAGATACCGAAGACCTTCTTCTCAGATCTGGAAAAAATTGCGCTGAAATTCATATGGAGGCACAAGAGACCTCGAATAGCTAAAGCAATCTTGTACAACAAAAACAAAGCCGGAGGCATCACAATACCAGATTTCAGGACATACTACAGGGCAGTTGTAATCAAAACAGCATGGTACTGGTACAGAAACGGATGGATAGACCAATGGAACAGAATTGAAACACCAAAAATCAACCCAAACATCTACAGCCAACTTATATTTGATCAAGGATCTAAAACTAATTCCTGGAGCAAGGACAGTCTATTCAATAAATGGTGCTGGGAAAACTGGATTTCCACGTGCAGAATCATGAAGCAAGACCCCTACCTTACACCTTACACAAAAATCCACTCAACATGGATTAACGACCTAAATCTACGACCTGACACCATCAAGTTACTAGAGAACATTGGAGAAACCCTTCAAGATATTGGCACAGGCAAAGAATTTCTGGAAAAGACCCGGGAGGCACAGGCAGTCAAAGCCAAAATCAACTATTGGGATTGCATCAAATTGAGAAGTTTCTGTACTGCAAAAGAAACAGTCAGGAGAGTGAAGAGACAACTGACAGAATGGGAAAAAATATTTGCAAACTATGCAACAGATAAAGGGTTAATAACCAGAATCTACAAAGAGATCAAGAAACTCCACAAAAACAAAACCAACAACCCACTTAAGAGATGGGCCAAGGACTTCAATAGACATTTTTCAAAAGAGGAAATCCAAATGGCCAACAGGTACATGAAAAAATGTTCAAGGTCATTAGCAATCAGGGAAATGCAAATCAAAACCACAATGAGGTTTCACCTCACCCCGGTTAGAATGGCTCACATGCAGAAATCTACCAACAACAGATGCTGGCGAGATGTGGGGAAAAAGGGACACTAACCCACTGTTGGTGGGAATGCAAACTGGTCAAGCCACTATGGAAGTCAGTCTGGAGATTCCTCAGAAACCTGAAGATAACCCTACCGTTCGACCCAGCCATCCCACTCCTTGGAATTTACCCAAAGGAATTTAAATTGGCAAACAAAAAAGCGGTCTGCACCCTAATGTTTATTGCAGCTCAATTCACAATAGCTAAGACCTGGAACCAACCTAAATGCCCATCAACGGTAGACTGGATAAAGAAATTATGGAATATGTACTCTTTAGAATACTATACCGCAGTAAGAAACAACAAAATCCAGTCATTTGCAACAAAATGGAGGAATCTGGAACACATCATGCTGAGTGAAATAAGCCAGTCCCAAAGGGACAAATACCATATGTTCTCCCTGATCGGTGACAACTGACTGAACACCAAAAAGGAAACCTGTTGAAGTGAAATGGACACTATGGGAAACGGTGACTTGATCAGCATAGTGCTGACTATTAATGAACAACTTAATACATTATCCCTCTTAGTAGTTTTTTTGTCTGTTCTAGTTAATATGACTGGTTTAATTCTGTAACTAATACACAGTTATTCTTAAGTGTTGAAATTTAACTGAAATGTGATCCCTGTTAAACAAAAGAGTAGGAATAAGAGAGGGAAGAGATGTACAATTTGGGACATGCTCAAGCTGACTTGCCCCAAATGGAAAAAGGATTAGAAGGCCTTTTTAGTGAGATATTAGCAGAAAATTTCCCAGGTTTGGAGAAGGACAGAGAAATCCTAGTACAGGAAGCTCACAGAACCCCTAATAAACACAACCCAAAGAGATCCTCACCACGACACGTTGTAATTAAACTCTCCACAGTGAAACATAAAGAAAAGATCCTAAAATGTACAAGAGAGAAACGTCAGATTACTCTCAGAGGATCTCCAATCAGACTCACAGCTGACTTCTCATCAGAAACTCTACAAGCTAGGAGGGAATGGCGAGATATATAGCCCAGGTATTAAGAGAGAAAAACTGCCAGCCCAGAATATTATATCCTGCAAAGCTATCATTTGTGAATGAAGGTGAAATAAATACCTTTCACAACAAACAGAAATTGAAAGAATTTGTTGCCACTCGTCCAGCCCTGCAAAAGATGCTTAAAGATGTGTTACACACAGAAACACAGAAACACAGTCATCAGTATGAAAGAAGGTATAGGAAGGAAACCAAGGAAGGAAACCTCATAGCAAAAGATCACAGGGAATTCAAAGCATATGTTAGAACTTATCTTTGGCAAATGGCAGGGCAAAGTTACCACTTATCATTAGTTACATTGAATGTAAATGGCCTGAACTGTCCAGTTAAAAGACACCGATTGGCTGATTGGGTTAAGGAACAAAACCCATCCATTTGCTGCTTACAAGAAACACATCTTTCCAACAAAGATCCATACAGACTGAAAGTGAAAGGCTGGAAAAAGATATACCATGCCAACAGAAAGGAAAAAAGAGCGGGCGTAGCCATCTTAATATCGGACAACATAAACTTTACCACAAAAACTGTTAGGAGAGAAAAAGAGGGGCACTATATAATGATTAAGGGATCAATTCAACAGGAAGATATAACGATTATCAATGTATATGCACCTAACTACAGGGCACCAGTTTATCTAAAAGATTTGTTAACGGACTTAAAGGGAGACTTAGACCCCAATACAATAGTACTGAGGGACTTCAATACTTCACTCTCAGAAATAGACAGATCAATAGGACAGAAGATCAATAAGGATACAGTATATTTAAACGACACTATAGCCCAAATGGATCTAACAGATATATACAGAACTTTCAATCCTACAGCTAAAGATTTTACATTCTTCTCAGCAGTACATGGAACCTTTTCTAGGATTGACCATATACTAGGCCATAAAGCAAGTCTCAGCAAATTCAAAAGAATTAGAATCATACCATGCAGCTTCTCAGACCATAAAGGAATGAAGTTGGAAATTAGCAGCTCAGGAATCCCTAAAGCATATGCAAACGCATGGAGATTGAACAACATGCTCCTGAATGAACAATGGATCATAGAAGAAATCAAAAGAGAAATCAAAAACTTTCTGGAAGTAAATGAGGATAACAGCACAACATACCAAAACTTATGGGACGCAGCAAAAGCAGTGTTAAGAGGAAAGTTTATATCAATAGGTGCCTACATCAAGAAATTGGAACGGCACCAAATAGATGAGCTTTCACTGCATCTCAAGGATCTAGAAAATCTGCAGCAAACCAGACCCAAATCTAGTAGGAGAAGAGAAATAATTAAAATCAGAGAAGAAATCAACAGGATTGAATCCAAAAAAAAAAAAATTACAAATATCAGCCAAACGAGGAGCTGGTTTTTTGAAAAAATAAACAAAATTGACACCCCATTGGCCCAACTAACTAAAAAAAGAAGAGAAAAGACCCAAATCAATAAAATCAGAGATGAAAAAGGAAATGTAACAACAGACACCACAGAACTAAAAAGAATCATCAGAAATTACTACAAGGACTTGTATGCCAGCAAACAGGGAAACCTATCAGAAATGGATAAACTGATCTTCTGTAAAAAAAAAAAAAGAAGAAATTATCAATTCCCAACTTGACTCTCACTGGGATTAAACATGACAATAGGTCTGATCTGATTTCATCATCATTTAAAAAATCATCTATTATTTTTCACTTTATGTTTGTGTGGGAGCAAACTGTTGAAATCTTTACTTAATGTATGCTAAACTGATCTGCTGTATATAAACAGAATCGAAAATGAATCCTCATGTGAATGGAAGGGGAGAGGGAGTGGGAAAGGGGAGGGATGCGGGTGGGAGAGACGATATGGGGGGGAAGCCATTGTAATCCATAAGCAGTTCTTTGGAAATTTATATTCATTAAATAAAAGTTAAAAAAAAAAAACCAACAGCCTTTATATACACAGGCAATACCACAGCTGAGAAAGAACTTCTAAGATCAATCCCATTCACAATAGCTACAAAAACAATCAAATACCTTGGAATAAACTTAACCAAGGATGTTAAAGATCTCTATGATGAAAATTACAAAACCTTAAAGAAAGAAATAGAAGAGGATGTTATCCCTCTTAGGATTTTTTTTGTTTGTTCCAGTTAATACTTTTGGTTGAATACTGTAATCAATACACAATTATTCTTAAGTGCTGAAACTGAACTGAAAAGTGATCACTGTTAAATATAAGAGTGGGAATAAGAGAGGGAAGAGATGTGCAATTCAGGACATGCTCAAGCTGACTTACCTCAAATGGTAGAGTTAGAAACATACCAGGGGATTCCAATTCAATTCCATCAAGGTGGCATGTACCAATGCCATCTCACTAGTCCCAGTGATCAATTTCTGTTCACAGTTGATCATAATGATAGGACTAAGAACCAAAGGGATCACATAAACAAGACTAGTGTCTGCAAATACTAGCTGATAGAATCAAAAAGGGAGAGAATGATCCAACATGGGAAGCGGGATACACAGCAGACCCATAGAATGGCAGACGTCCTAAACAGCACTCTGGTCTCAGAATCAGCCCTTAAGGCACGCAGATCCGGCTGAAAAGCCCATGAGAGTATTTCAGTCATGGAAAGCCAAAACACCCTGGCCAAAAACAAACAAACAAAAACAAAAAAAACCAAACCTAAATGAAAGATCTCCACGAGTGAGATCCCAGTGAAAAGAACAGGTCATCAAAGAAGGAGGTACCTTTCTCTGAAGGGAGGAGAGAACTTCCACTTTGACTACGACCTTGTCTAAATATGATCAGAGTTGGTGAACTCAAAAGGCTTCCATAGCCTTGGCAACTCATGACAAGAGCCTAGGATGATTACTGATGCCATAAACAAGAGTGTCAATTTGTTAAGTCAACAACAGGAGTCATTGTGCACTTATTCCTCATGTAGGATCTCTGTCCTTAATGTGCTGTACATTGAGATTTAATGCTATAACTAGTACTCAAACAGTATTTTTCACTTTGTGTTTCTATGTGGGTGCAAACTGTTGAAATCTTTACTTAATGTATGCTAAACTGATCTTCTGTATATAAAGAGAATTGAAAATGAATCTTGATGTGAATGGAAGTGGGGAGGGAGAGGGAAAGGGGAGGGTTGTGGGTGGGAGGGACGTTATGGGGGTGAAGCCATTGTAATCCATAAGCTGTACTTTGGAAATTTATATTCATTAAATAAAAGTTAAAAAAAATTCTAATGTTGCCTAAAAGGTGCGAATATCAGATTTCTTCTCTAATCTGAATGTCAAATACTGACTGACTCTTATCAAACGAAAATTTTAATTTGCAATTGAAAGTTCAAGATTGAAACATACTTGATCTGAGTATAGGATAATCACTAAGAAAAATGGAAATAAATTCTTTCCTATGAGAAAAAAACTAATTCCATATTTTCTCAAGCTATCGAAAACAATTGAAAAGGATAGAAGCCTCCCAAACTCCTTCTGTGAGGCCACCATCACCTTAATTCCAAAACCCAAAAAAACATACAAAAAATAAAGAGAACCATAGACCAATGTCATGGGTGAACATAGCTGCAAAAATCCTCAACAAAATTTAGCTAATTGAATCCAACAATACATCAGAAACATCACTCACCCAGACGAAGTAGATTTTACTTCTGGGATGCAGGCATGATTCAACACATGCAAATCAATAAATGTGATACATCATATTAACAAACTGAAAAATAACATTCATATGGTAATCTCAATGGATGCATAGAAACATTTTATAAACCTCTACTTCCTTTAATGATAAAGATTGTAAACTAATTGAGTGTAGAAGGAAAATTCCTCAGCACAATCATGGATCTATACTGCAAACACATGGCCCACAATATATAATATGAAGAAAATTTGAAGCTTTTCCACTAATATCTGGAACCAGACAATGTTGTTCACTCTCACCATTGCTGTTTAATATATTTCTAAAGTTTTAGCATGAGTCATTAGAAAAGAAAAAGAAATCAAAGGGAAACAAAGTGGAAAGGAAGAAGTCAAAGTATGCCTGTTTGCAGAAGACATAGTACATGGCAGTTATAATCAATACAACTTGGTACTAGCAGAAAAACAGAAATGTAGACCAATGGAACAGAATAGAAACCCCATAAATCAATCCACGCATCTACAACCAGCAAATTTTTGATAATGGAGTGGAAATCAATCCCTGGAAAAGGACAGTCTTCATCTATTGATGCTGGGAAATTGGAGATCTGCATGCAGAAGTATGAAACATGAACCTTACCTTACACCTTATATAAAAATCAACACAAAATAGCTCAATGATCTAAATCTACCATCTTCTACCATTAAATTACCAGATGAGTACTTTGAGAAAACTGTAATTCATTTGCATATGCAAATACTTCTTTGAATTACCCCCAAAGTACAGGCAATCAAAGCCAAAATAGACACATGGGATTGCATCAAGCTAAGAAGCTTTTGAATTGCAAAGGAAGCACTCAACAAAGTGAGAGACAATCCACAGAATAGGAGAAAGTACTTGCAAACTATAACTGTGTAACTGATAAGAAATAGAAGGATTAATAAAGGATAAAGGATTAATACCCAAAATCTATAAAGATCTCAACAACAGCAAAACAAACAATCCAGTTAAGATTTGGGCAAAGGACTTCAATAGGCATTTTCAAATGATGAATTTCAAATGGCCAACAGACATATGAAAATATGTGCAGGATCATTAGCCATCAGGGAAATGCAAATCAAAGCCCCAATGAGGTTTTACAAATCCCATTTAGAATGGCTTTCATATAGAAATCAAAAGTCAAGAAACGCTGGCAAAGATGTGGAGAAAAAGGTATCCTAATCCACTGTTGGTGTAAACTAGTACAGCCTTTGTTGAAGACAATATGGTGATTCCTCACTAACCTGAAAATAGATCCACCATATGACACAGCAATCTCACTTCTGGGAACTTACCCAAACCAAAAGAAGAGAGCATATGAAAGAGTTATATGTACCCACCCTATTCATTGTAGCACACTTCACAATAGCTTAGATATGAAATCAACCCAGATGCTAATCATCAGATCACTGGATAAAGAAAAGATGGTATATATACACTATGGAATACTAATCAGCCATAAAAAGAATGAAATCCTGTCTTTTCTAAAAAAAAAAAAAAAAAAAAAAAAAAAAGGATGCAACTGGAAACCATTATACTTAGTGAATGAAGCCAATCCTTAAAAGGCAAATGCCACATGTTTTTCATGATCTATGGTAACTAATAAAAATAATGCAATGTATATGAGCAAAATTATCATTTTGAGAATATATGATTGTTTACAGTCTTTGTCTCTACTATTGAGGAACAATGTTTGCTTTTTTCCTGTTACTATTTGTTTAATCTTTTACTTAGTAGAAGATTAATCCTGTGATTATAAAATAATAAGTGAAATATAAAAGTTAGAAGCAAGTATGAGAAAGGGAGGTAGAGGCATGGAGTGAGGGTGGGATGGAGGGAGGGTGGTGTTTGAGGTATCACTATGCTCCTAAATCTGTATAAATGAAATACATGAAATTTGTTCACTTTATATAAATAAAAAAATGCTAAGCAAAAAATACACACTCTGTAATCAATGGTCTATTATTCTGTATTAAATATTTCTTTTTTATTTTACAAAGTAGAGATCCTCATTTGGATTTAAAATATATGTATAAATTTAATTATAAACTTGACAGAAATGGATTTTCTGTCATTGAAATGAGAGTAGGGGCCTGGTACCTGGCTGTGTGGCACCACTCTCACTTGCATTTTGTGTCCTCACTAGTATTTGTTGATTTAGAAATCCTGAAGAATAAATTCTTCAAAAATTTCAGAATCTACTGATATTCTTTGAAACTGTACTCTTTTTGGCCATCCATCAAAATATCTTGGGGTATTTGTGAAAATTATGGATCCATGTCCTTGCATCAAGGGACTATGCTTTTGTAAGTCTAGATGCATTTGTGTAAAGCTTATTTATTTGTTTGAAGGGCAGAATGACAGAGAGAAGGAGAGAAAGAATCTTACAACCACCGGTTTACTCTCAAATATTCTCGACAGCCAGGGATAGGCAAGACTGAAGCCAGGAGTCAGGCGCTCCATTCATGTTTCCCACATGGATGGTAGCAAGCCAAGCATCTAGGCAGAAGTTTTTGTTTTATAATTTTTGAGGCCAAAAGTCTGAAATCAGGCACTCTGCACAGTTGGCTTCTTCAGCAGATTCTGAAGGAAGGATCTGTCCCAGCCTCTGTCCTTGGCTTATTGATGGCATCTTCTCCTTATGTCTCTGATCATCTTCCCTCTTTTACATCTCTATGTTCAAATTTCCCCCTTTTATAAGGACACCAGTCATGTTGTATTGGGGCTAACTCTAATAGCCTCATTTTAACTTGATTACTTCTTGAAAGTCTCTGTGTTAGGGTACTAGAATTAGAATTCCAACATATAAATTTCAGAAGAACTCTTTTCAACCTATAGCACCTTATTTGACAGACTTTTTGGGCATGATTTAATCAATGGTCTTGAAAGTCAATAATCTTGAATTATTCAGGTAGGCCCTGAATACAGCCACAAAGGTACTGATAAGAGAAAATCACAGAGAAAGGGAGAAGGCCTGTGACTACAGAGGTAGAAATAAGAGCGATGCCACAAGCTAAGGAATGCTGGCAGCCTCCCAAAGCTGGGAGAAGCAGAGAACTGCTAACAGCATGATTTTGGCATAGATTTTGGTTAGGGAAGCTGACTGTGTAGTTTTCAGCTCCAGAGCTGTAAGATAGTAAATGTGTTAAGACACTATATTAATTTGTCATGATGGTCATAGAAAACTAACAGAGGCAGAACATTTGGCTCTCCACATCCACAGCTGTGAGTTCTGCAACTGGGGATCCAACTAGCTGCAGATGGAAAGTAATTGGGAAAAATTGTTTCCATACTGATCGTATATAGGTAATTTTCCTGCTCATTATTCCTTAAGCAATGTAGTATAACAGCTATTTATGAAAAATATTATGAAAAATTCACACTGTATTAGGTGTTATAATGGAGATGTACATTTGAAGTGTACATGACAATGTGTAGAAGTTACAACCAGGGGTCTGGTGCTGTGGAGCAGCGGGTTAACCCCCTGGCCTCAAGCGCCAGCATCCCATATAGGTGCCGGTTCTAGTCCCGGCTGCTCCTCTTCCAATCCAGCTCTCTGCTATGGCCTGGGAAAGCAGTAGAAGATGACCCAAGTCCTTGGGCCCCTGCACCCATGTGGGAGACCCAGAAGAAGCTCCTGGATCTTGGCTTCAGGTCGGCACAGCTTTAGCCATTGCAGCCAGATGGGGAGTGAACCATTGGATGGAAGACCTCTCTCTCTGCCTCTCCTCTCTCTGTGTAACTCTGACTTTCAAATAAATAAACAAATAAATCTTTAAAAATAAGAAGTTACAACCAAATGCTCGGCCATTTCATGTAAGGTACTTGAGCATCTATGGATTTGGGTATCTGCAGGGTTCCTGGAATCAGTTCCCTAAGAATATAAAGGGCTGACTGTGATTAGGAAAGATTGGTGGATAAAATTAAGCCTGTGGCAAATGGAAAGGAATGCAAATTTGTAAGGGTGTAAAATCACGGGGTTTGTTGTGCTGGCTGTGGGATGTGCGAGAAGCACTCTCTTGTGACTACTTGATTTCTCTACTGAATGCTCATCATTCTCCTATGCAGGGCCTAACAGGAGAAATTAGTGTGTGGAACTCAATCTAGGGTTCAGTTTTAGACTGATAATGCTTCATCTTCTAGATATGCAAAGTGAGTTGTCCCTTTGGCTTCATGAGCAAAATGCTAGAAGGATAAACTTTAGATTAATTATGGAATAGACATATTTCATATCTCCTTCCCATGTTGTGATTTTTATAAAAATTTCCATTTTGATTCAACTTCTCTGATTTTATAAATTTATTAAAGTTCATGTGTGTGATGTCTGAGTCACACAATTGACCCTTTGACTTAAGGATAGACAAAAGGCAAGTTTTCCACTTGTCTTGGTTTCCCTGGCAGTGCCGGCTTCTGGCTATGATAAGATCTGGTCAGATTAATCTCCCCTTTTATACTAAAGAGGATTAGCACAGATCTTTTTGGTTTTGGAGGGGGTGACATCTAAATAAATTAAAGTTAAAATATCACGAGTTGTATATTGAAATACCTCTAATAACGTATCCACTATACCTCCTGCTCAGCAGCACTGCACACTTTAGAGAGTGAGTTCTTTCCCTCCTGCTGCCAGTGCCCAGCCTCTCCAGAGAGAAGCTGTCTATACAGTGTTAGCCTAGGAGAAGACCCAGTTCCAGAATACAGTCTATGCGTATGGCTGCTGGGGGGAGGGAGATAAAGTCCATGTCTACTATTGAGCATCCGCTCCAGTGCTCTCCTTTCATCTGAAAGAGTAAAGAGTGGCTGTTTCGTGGGCAAAGCCAGGATAATTGGGTGCTTAGTAAGGCTATGGAGAAAAATGAGTCCGTTGTTTTGAGAGGCTAGTCAGAATGACTGTGAGGATGTAAGACTCTGGGCTCCCGTTCCTTTAAGCTGGCTAAAATGTTTTTTCATTTCTTAAATATTTGCAATTATCTTGTCAATGTTTGCATCTCCATTCATGGGCACTCAGTGTTCCCTTGCAAATAGTCATAGGCTGCCTTGCACATATTGCCTTGCTGGAGTTTTCATTTTCCGCTTCCTGCCACACAGTAGCACACCTGAATGAACTCTAAAATGGTCAGAAAAGCTGAGGCTGGCAGATGAAGCGTGGACTTGGAGGATGTCCCCATGTCATTACCCTGTCAGTCAGATGTGACACTGTGGAATAGTGTGCCCCTGGGAAGTTGCCTTTATTCTCTAACAGTGTGTCATGGTTTCGAACTTGACAATCATTTTGCTGCTGGAGAGTACTGGTGTGATGTGGTGCTGGGAGCATTGTGTGACATAGGATGAGTGTTCTCTGAACATCACGAGTGTGCTTTTCATGTTGCTAACAAAGGGATTCTGAACAGGAAACTTCTTGTACCACATTAGAAACATGTGTGAAGTGTACTCACGTGTATTGAATGCACACACTACTAGTTATTTCACAGGATAATCTAATCCAAATGACTTGTAAAAAATATTATTCCCTTTACAAAGATGAGGAAACATAGACTGTAGTGCTAAGTTAACTTCCTCATTTTATGAAGTAGCAGCAAGACTTGAATTTGGGCCTTTTATTTTTTTTAGGATTTATTTTATTTATTTGAAAGACAGAGTTGCGAAGAGAGATCAAGACAGAGAGAGAGAGAGAGAGAGGGCTTGCATCCACTGGTTCACTCACCAGATGGGCCAATGGCCAGAGCTGAGCCAATGCAAAGCCAGGAGCTAGGAGATTCTTCTGGGTCTCCCATGTGGGCACAAGGGCCCAAGGATTTGGGCCATCTTCTGCTGCTATCCCAGGTACATTAGCAGAGAGCAGGATAGGAAGTGGAGCAGGTGGAACTTAAAAACGACATCCATATGGAATGCTGGTACTAAAGGCTGAGGCTTTAACCTGCTGTGCCACAGCCCTGGTCCTGAATTTGGGTCTTTTTGACCCCAGAGCTTGTTCTTGTTTTATTAGACCGTACAGAAGGGTGAAACATAAATGCAATACAAAATGACTGGATCTGAGCAATTTATATCAGTGTATAATTAAGGACTTCCCTGTGACATAAGCATAATTTTACCCAAATTTGTAAAACATGTGTTTGAGGATGTTGGGCATCCACTTGTTTAAATGATGGCTCATAGCTAAATTCCTATAGAATTTGCCTATTGCACCTTCTGTCTCTGAATGTTTTCTCAATCTTTCTTACTCTCAGAAAACATGATATTTGGTATTTTAAGTTAAATTGGGTCTGAAGTCTGGGACGAATGGAAGACTGGAATGCTATGCACCCTACAGCAATCAGTCTTTATGGCTCCAGGACAAGCATTATTCTATGTTCTGCTGTTGAAGTCTGTCTCCTTTCAGAGCTTAAAGCAAGTAATGCAAAGAGCTTTGTCATCCATGATGTACGCTAAAATCACAGGTGGGGAGGTGTGAAGAATTTTTATTCTCACTGTCTTTATGATGTTAATGATTCTCTGGACAAAACCACTTAGTTTTATGTAAAATTAAAAATTCATAACCTGTGAAACTCATGAAGACTTTATATCAGCAAATCACTGATGATCACCCAAGTAAGTATTGTCAATTCTGTTTGTACTCTTACAAACAGGGTAGAAAAAAAAAACTCTTAAAAATTCTTTGACCCTGCTTTTTTGCTATCTGAATGGTCATGGGTGAGTGGAAAATCAATGAAGTGCTGTGAGAATTGCACCTCAGTGTTGCCGACAAGCCGCACAAAAATCCAACTTTTCACATGAGATGAAGATTGCCTTTGCTTCATTTACTCTCTTAAGGCACATTAAAATCAAAGCTATCACCCCATTTGGCCATCTGTCAATGCTCCCTACACAGTAAGCGGGTAGACTTTGTTCCTGGATCACCAGAGTAGGAGGATGTTTTGTTGTTGTAATAAATGGTTTTAAGCTTAAGAGACAGAAATAAAGCAATGCAATTTATAAAGTTGGGGTGAAAATGTTAAATGCAGTTTTCCAAACTACTGAGAATTGTATATGGATGAGCTGCAATAAATAAAGCATGGCTTTACTAGTTTATAAAAATAAATGATAAAGATGAAATAAATTAATATATAACCTTCTATTTGCAATCATTTCATGAATTCACAAAATGCATACAACCATCCTATGCTCATTAAATTTTAAATTTCATGTTCCAATGTCATATGGTAAATAATGTATCACAGTTTCCCTACTCAAGTTTAATTTCCAAAGTTTTTTTCAGAGGAGTCCAAAAACCTAAAAACCTAGTTTCCAAAGGTTCCCAGGCCATTGTTCTCCTGTTTATTAACAATGCACTGCCTTCTAACAATGGCTTGTATTTTTAAATTGAACATGCTGAATCCCATTTGCTGACCCTGAACTCAGTGAAACACAAGTGCTCGTTTTGCAGGTGTTGGTTAATAGAACTTGTGTGGCCAACATCGTCACAGTAGTTTCAGGGAATAGAGGCGCCTTGGACCTTCACAACAAACACATAAAGGCTCTAGTTCTTTTCACAACCAAACTCAAAAACTATTTCCTTGGTCTACTATTTGCAGCAGATTAGGTCTGGCATATGTGGCTACAGGACTTAACAAGCACAAAGTGTTCCACGTGGTAAGCAACTGCAGAATAACAAGCCAGTCACAGATTCTTCTAAATATGGTCTCATACAGAGATTTGCCATTAAATCTATTGGAAATATAAACAAAAACCAAGAAGCCATACAATGTGTTATACTGGAAAAAACACAAATAATATAAAAATCCATTCAAAATGGTTTCCTTTCTAACAAGGCACTATTTGTTCTCAAAGTTCAATTTGTCTTGGTGAAAATCTCATTGAGTTCTGATCATGTTCCTGGGAAAGCAGAAATAATAATAACTATAAAATAGGGTTCTGAGGAACACTGGTTCTACTGGTTAATAGATATTCAAGTTTAGGCAATAGTTTATGTCATTGGCCTTTTTTTTTTAATCTTCGGAGAGAGTCATGTGCTCATTAAAATAATAAACATTCAGATAAATCCTACAATAAAGAAATGTAGTTAATGTTTTCAATTCTGCTGTTCCCAAATTTATTTGAAAACAGAACATCTTGTTTGCCTTAATATTTACTTATATTGTGCAGAAGAAAAATTGGAAGAACTCATTTTGAAAGTGCATCCAAGGACAACTGGAGCCATCTTTCTGAGGAACTGATAGTGTTCCTTTCACTTTCAAAAATGTCCTTATGATTCCTAAACATTGCTTATTTATTGCCCTCCCCACAACTTCCCAGAAAAAAATTGTACTCATTTTTATCGATTCCTTTTCTTTGGATTTCCAATTGCGTGGAAACCCAAATGTCTACCAATAATGCATAGAAAGATGAAAGTGTTGTGTGTGCACAGGAGAGAATGCTCTTCAGCATTCAGGAGTTTGATTTAACTTTTTGTTTGTTTGTTTGTTTTGACACTAGAGTGGACAGTGAGAGAGAGAGACAGAGAGCAAGGTCTTCCTTTGCCGTTGGTTCACCCTCCAATGGGTGAATGTGCCAGGACCTAAGGACTTTACTGCTAACGGGTTCTGTGTGCTTCTCATGTATTGGGAAACAAGTGAAGAAATATCTGATGAGATTCATCTTTTAGATAATGGGAACAAGTCCAGTCCTCAGTTGCTATCTCAAAAATGGTACCAAAAATTAGGAACTATTCTGCAGGAATCATATATGATGCTTTAGTATTTGATTTCTCATCTTTGTTACTCTTATTTTCTCTGGTCTGTTCCCCTCAGAGAATTAAAGTTAAACACATGTAAGATGATTTTTTTTTAAGATTTTATTTATTTATTTATCTGAGAGATAGAGTTACAGACAGTGAGAGGGAGAGAGGGAGAGAGAGAGAGAGGGAAAGAGAGAGAGAGAGAGAGGGAGAGAGAGAGAGAGAGAGAGGTCTTCCATCCTCTGGTTCACTCCCCAAATGGCCACAATGGATGGAGCTGAGCCAATCAGAGACCTGGATCCAGGAGCCCCCTACAGGTCTCTCATGTGGGTGCAGGGGCCCAAGGACTTGGGTCATCTTCTACTGCTTTCCCAGGCCATAGCAGAGAGCTGGATAGGAAGAGGAGCAGCTGAGACTAGAACCGGCATCCATGTGGGATGTCATGCCACAGGCAGAGGATTAACCTACTGCACCACAGCACCGGCCCCAGATGATTGCCTTTAGGGCAAGCAGGATAATGCATCTTATTCTATAAACTAGTATCCTGAGATACAAAATTCCCAAGGGAAACAGCAGGTAATAGAAGATTTAAATAACAAGTAAGCAAATAATTATTATTAAATTTTAGACTATTTTCTACACATCAGGCATGATCCAAAGATTCGTGTAGAGAGATGTAAATGTAGATATAGGTATACAAACACGTTGAGGTAGAGATATGAGAGAAAGAGAAAGAGAGAAAGGGAGAGGTATAACCAAAGATGGTGAAGAGCATGGGGAAGTGGATGGACATACAAGGATACCAATAGTGATAGGCAAACTCAAAATGAAAGGAGGACCAATTGTAGCATCTACTGCTCAGAAAAGCAGTTGAGTTTCAACCATACCAGTGATTCTCCACTATTTATAAACATAATCTTTTTAAAAAATATTTTATTTATTTAAAAGACAGAGTTACAGAGAGAAGTAGAGCCAGAGAGAGAGGTCGTCCATTCCGCTGGTTCACTCCACAAACGACCGCAATGGTCAGAGCTGAGCTGATCTGAAGCCAGGAGCCAGAAGCTTCTTCTGAGCCTCCCACACAGGTTCAGGGGCCCAGGGACTTGGGCCATCTTCTACTGCTTTCCCAGGCCACAGCAGAGAGCTGGATCAGAAATGGAGCAGCCAGGACGCAAACTGGTGCCCATATGGAATGCTAGCACTGCAGGCTGGGGCTTTAACCAGCTGTGCCACAGCAATGGCCCCAGTAGAATCTTTTTCTTTACTCGTACAGGAAAGGGGCCTGAATTGGTGAATAACTAGAAACCAGCATGACTCCCGAATCATAAGAGTGCTTGGCCTTTCCGATCCTCATAGGAAGGACTGAGTCATTCCAAAGTGTTTCACCATATTCTGAGCAGGAGATACAGAGACAGGGAACCCTAGAGCTGGACAAGGAAATGGAGCTGTTTCTCACACCATGGAACATGGGCCAAGTATGTCAGAATCGCCTGCAGCCTTTGGATTTTCACTTGTCTTTCTTGGGACCTCAACACTGAGAATTGAGTCATGGCAGATTGCCATCATTTGCCCAAGGAAAGTCTTTATTTTATTCTTTTTTTTTTTTTTTACAATGAATTCCATTTTGCTTAATTTAATACTTTCCTGTCACTTCCTTTGCATGCTAGTTCATTTGGCTCTCATTAGAGGGACTCATTCCTAGTTTATTTATGAGTCATTTATAAATCTGTTGTCCATATGCTTATTTTGTTTTATGTACCTCATACATACATATTATATGTGAAATTAATTGTAATTTTTGTCTAATAATTTAAGTAGCATAGTGTTATAAATCTTGTTCTTTTTCACACCATATGTGACTTAATGTTGTATCTGAGAACTTCCATGCTGCAATGTGTAAAGTTAGGTCAAGGCCGGTGCTGCTAATCCTCCACCTAGTGGCGCTGGCACACCGGGTTCTGGTCCCAGTCGGGGAGCCAGATTCTGTCCCGGTTGCCCCTCTTCCAGGCCAGTTCTCTGCTGTGGCCCAGGAGTGCAGTGGAGGATGGCCCAAGTGCTTGGGCCCTGCACCCCATGGGAGACTAGGAGAAGCACCTGGCTCCTGGCATTGGATCAGCGCGGTGCACCGGCCGTAGCAGCCATTTGTGGGGTGAACCAACGGAAGGAAGACCTTTCTCTCTGTCTCTCTCTCTGTTTAACTCTGCCTGTCAAAAAAAAAAAAAATTTCACCCACTTGATGGTAAAAAAACTCCACCTACATTTTCTTTGGCCATTTTCTTTCTTTTCATTATATGGGCTGGAACTCACCTTACCCTCTTGTCATGTGACTTTTGTCCCTGTCAATTCCTTCACTTTTTTATGATCAACCTTAGCTTGTTTCTTTTACCATGTTAGTCTCAATCTGTGCCAGTTTGAGCACTGAAACTTTATATGTTTACTTTTTTTATATACAAAGTATATAATATGTGTTCATCAAATGTGACTGTTGAATTAATACATATGAATATGAATGAGTGGTATTCCAGTAGTTGATAGAAATGTGTACTTCTTTGAATTTCACTTTCCATGAACAATTTTTTTTAAAAAAGACATTTATTTATTTATTTGAAAGACAGAGTTACAGAGGGAAAAGGAGAGAAAGAGAAAGGCAGAGAGAGAGAGAGAGATTTTTATTGGATGATTCATTCCCCAAATGATCTTAATGGCTGGGGCTGGGCCAGCCTGAAATCAGGAGCCATGAGCTTCTTCTGGTCTCTCACGTGGGTGGCAGGGACCCAAGTAATTCAAACATCTTCTGCTGCTTTTCCCAGGCCATTACCAGGGCGCTGAATGGGAAGTGGAGCAGCCAGGACTTGAACTGATGGGATGTTGGTTTAACCTTCTAAACCAGAGTGCTGGCCTTGACCAGTGAATGTCCCTAAGTATCCTTGTACATATTCTTCTTTATATACATATTATAAAGGACTTAATTTTGCTGATATGCTATTGAGGAACCCTCACCAATAACAAAAATAAATCCATTGTGACCTTGTACATGTATTTTCCCATCATCTCTCTCTCATTTGCAATTGGAACAATGACATATTAGTAACCTTCAGTCTTTCCCCCTTAGGTGACAATAAATATATAACACTGAAAGATGAATTATAAAAGACCACACTTCGACATGAAAATAGTCAAGAGGGCACAGAGTCTTGTTAGGAAATACAGCCCATTTGTCTAATCCCTGTCTTGAACATATAATTGACACATGTTCTTTAATAGGGCAGGATATTTTATGTAAGTACTGTCCCAAGATGCCTAACATAGCGCTGTACAGCTATTCTGAAATAGTTGATAAAAATGTCCTAAGGGCCGGTGTTGTAGCACAGTAGTTAAGCCTCTGTCTGCAGCACCAGCACTCCATATGGGCACTGGTTCTTGTCCCTGCTGCTTCACTTCTGATCTAGCTCTCTGATGATGGTCTTGGAAATCAGTCAAATATGGCCCAAGTACTTGGGCCCCTGCACTCACATGGGAGATCCAAATGAAGCTCCTGACCCCTGGCTTTGGGTCAGCCCAGCTCTGGCCATCACAACCATTTGGGAAGTGAACCTGTGGATGGAAGACCCCTCTCTCTGTCTTCCATTGTAACTCTGCCTCTCAAATAAATAAATAAATCTTTAAAAACATCTCTTCTCTCATCACTATATCACACAAGTGCATCTTATATTGAAAATGACTTTCCCCAAGTTTTCTGGATAAAGATTCTGTTTTGTGAAGATGGGCAAAATTATTAATATAAAATATCATCCTGTATGAATCTTTGATATTTCAGGTCCTTACAACCTTAAAGAAGAAAAAAAATCACAAAAGAGAGAATTATACTGGAACATTTATTTTGAAGATTTTAGTGTATTTTTGGAGTGAATGCATGTACTCCTAGGTTTTGGATCAGAAAACTAATGGAAGCTCTTCTCCAAGGTGAAAGAGATAATGTGAGGAAAAGATCCAGCTGTTCTTTGCATCTGTTGGAAACTCACATCAGAACAAAGGCAAAAGCAGCTGAGGCTGGTTAGATCATTAGTGTCTTTCATGTAGGCAGAGGAGAAGAGAGATGACCACTCTCACACTCTCCTGGATGGGAGGTAACTTTCATTTCATCCATTCTGCTCTTGAGAAGTTGACATTATTATAATGAAAAACGTGTCAGGTTGGTGAGATTTGAATTGAGTGTGCACATTTGCTAGCATTGCTGGCTGCACAGGTACTTTTGCTGATGAAATGAAGTGCTCTATAATATTAAATCATTATTTCATGCCACCTGTATTAATGTTATGAAGGGCATTGCAAATTATATTATACTGTGTCTTACGGTTGATTAATATAGGGCTGGGCATGTATGTCCTTTTGTGGAGTTAGATACCGGAATTCTTTTCAGAGGGAAAGGAAATTTTATTTATCCATATTTGCTTTTTCTTATAGATTTAAAATCCAATGCATCTTTTCCAAAAAGATAGAGTTGATGAAAAATAAAGACAGAAGTGAGGAAAAACTAAAGAGCTGGAGAGATCCCATGGCTTTTAAAGGAAGCATTTTCTTTTTCTTTGCAATTAGCTAATTTTAAAATTAATTTATAGGTATCATCCATTTTATAGGTTACAGTATGATGTTTCAGTACATTTATACATAATGTAATGATCAACTCATGATACTAGGGTTATCTATTATTGCAAGTTTTTATTATATCTTTGTGATTAGAACATTCAAAATCTTCTCTGTTGGCTATTTTGAATTCTATGATACAATATTATTAATTAAAATCACTCTGCTGTGTAATAGAACACCAGAATGTATCCCTCCTAACTGGCTGGGACTTTGTGTCCCTTAACCAATCTTTCTCCCCAGTCTCATCTCTACCCTCCCTTCTCTTACCATCTGTAAATTTCTATTCTGCTCTCTCCTTCCCCAGGTATCTTGCATACTGCAGAGGGCTTTTAAAAAGATCATGCATGGGCTAGAGGAGTATTAAATAAAGACAATGGAAAAAATAAAAATGAAATGTTAGAATAATTGCTAATAAGCCTTCAAGAAAAGTCAGGGGTTTCTTTCTGTCTCCAACATTACATGGGAGGCCTCCTAGCAATCTGAGATTTAGAGCTCACTTTTCATGCATGCTCTGGAACATACTAATTTTTGAACAGCTCCCCAGCATGGAGTCCACAAGCCCTTTCTTTTGCCCTTAACCCTACCTCCTGCAATTTTCCTTAGTTTCTTTAAAAAAGCATCCAATAAGTTTAGAATATTCTAGAGGAAAAATTATGAACATCAATTTGGTCAGGAAAGCCAAATCGGACTGTTGTAGATAATGCAATGAGTATATTCATAAGTTCCTGGGGTTAGCAAAAGAAGTTCGTATCTAGGAGTGGGCTCTCCGGATGTTTCCTACACCATTAGGGGCAGCCAAGGCTAAGGACTGCGAATGTAAATGAGCACACCTTATCTTTTAACTTGGTCATCTTCAGAGCCAAGTCATTGGCAGCCACAATGGAAGCTAGATTTAAATGGACTTTGGCCTTGCTTTTATTCATTAATCTTTTGCTGCATTGGCCAGTCTGCTTATATGTTTTACAAAGAAACAGCATTTCTATTTTACTATTATATGTACAGTCATTCCTTGTTATCCATAAGGGATCAGTTCCAGGATCCCTGTGGATATGAAAATTCCTGGGTGTTCAAGTCCATTAATTGAAATGGCATAGTATTTGCATATAACCTACACATCTCCTCCATACTTTGAATCATCCTAGATTGCTTACAGAACCCTATTCAGTGTAACGCTGTGTCAATAGTTTTTATGCAATATTGTTTAGGGAACAATGAAAGAAAAAGATCTGTCCATGTTTGTAAAGATGCAATTTTTCCCCAATATTTTCCACATGTTCTTGTACAATCATAAAAAGATTTATTTAAACAAGCAATGCCATAATAAGAACAGAAGCTATCTCACCTTTGAACACCCACTAACTTAGTAATTACTAATACTGTTGACTATGCATAGTTATAGCTCCCTAGGGCTGGTGTTGTGGTGCAGTGGGTTAAGCTGCAGCCTGCTACACAGGTGTTCCATATGAGGGCTGATTCCAGTCTCAGCTGCCCCACTTTCAACTCAGCTCTCTGCTGGTGTTGCTGAGAGAGCAGCTGAAGACATCCCAAGCACTTGGGCCACTGTTAACCATGTGGGAGACCTGGATGGAGTTCCAGGTTCCTGGCTTTGCCCTGGCCCAATCCTGGCCATTGTGGCCATTTGGAGAGTGAACCAGCAGATGGAAGATATGTCTCTCTCTCTCTCTCTGCCTCTGTCTCTAACTCTGCCTTTCAAATAAAGAAAACAATAAGTCCTTAAAAGAAATAAGCTTTTTATGACATGAGGTGGTTTTTCGGAAACTTGAACACATAGACGTAACATTCCTAAAGCCACTCAGCTGGGAAGTGGTTGAGCAGGAATTTGATGCCCAGCAGTCTTGGTTTATTTGTTAGACTTTCTTTCCTAATTTTTAAAGATAAGATGAATTGAAGAGAACAGTGGTGATATCTGACCTTGATTACTACTATCTTATAGATAATATGCTATTATCATATGGTTCATGTCATACCGATCTATCCATCACTGTGCTTATTATTTCTTCCTGAAAACTGATCTTGATAACCTAGCTTTTGTATGACTTTTCACTCTCCACTGGAGGCATCATTATCTTTATGGTAACATGTAGGCAAAATGTTTGAGAACCTATGTTTTTTAATCTATTGGACAAGCTTCTTTTCTTCTTTCAAGTTTTGCTAAAGAAATGCCCATACTGCTAATCTGTCCACACTTTTCAGGGAGATAGGGCTTCCCCTACATTTTGGGTTTTCCTTTGGGCCTGTTTCTCTTGGTTCCCAAATGCTGGTATCTCCATTGAATACTTTAGAATTCCTGGGTGTTTGAGATCTCAGCCATTTGTAACATATTCAGAACCAACATCTTTATCCACACCCTCCCCAAATACTGGATTTTTCTTTGAAAAAAAGGAAAGCACTCAAGTAATTATAATGTTTGACAGGTTTGGGAGCTATACCAATTGAACACTTGCTCCCCACTCCCTTCTCTTACATCCCTTAGGACATTCATTTTTGGAGCCCAGGTGGTATGAAACACATGCTCAACAAATACGTTTAAATGGATTAAATAAAAGTTGATTCAAGTTAAGTTGACACCAGGGAGATTTTCAGGAAAATAACTCCTAGAGAATATTCTTGAGCATCAGCCTAAGTCAATCTTCATCAATCTATCATTAATTTCACACGATCAGTTATTTATAAGAATAAACCGGCCGGCGCCGCGGCTCACTAGGCTAATCCTCCGCCTAGCGGCGCCAGCACACCGGGTTCTAGTCCCGGCTGGGGCGCTGGATTCTGTCCCGGTTGCCCCTCTTCCAGGCCAGCTCTCTGCTGTGGCCAGGGAGTGCAGTGGAGGATGGCCCAGGTGCTTGGGCCCTGCACCCCATGGGAGACCAGGAAAAGCACCTGGCTCCTGGCTCCTGCCATCAGATCAGCGCGGTGCGCTGGCCGCAGCACACCGGCCGCGGCGGCCATTGGAGGGTAAACCAATGGCAAAGGAAGACCTTTCTCTCTGTCTCTCTCTCTCACTGTCCACTCTGCCTGTCAAAAAATAAAAAAAAAAAAGAATAAAAAAAAGAATAAACCAAGTCCAGTAAGAATCTACTATATTATGAAATTTCTGCTTGTCCAGATGGACAGTCTAAATAATTTCAGATGAACAATATTTTACATACAAGGGCCATAGCAGGTTAACTTGGCCACCTGGAAGAAGCAGATTCCTGGAATGATTCTGTACAGGGTTCTGGATAATTAAAGCTTATTATACTGAAATTTCATTAGTTTGGAGAGTTATGCTGAGTTTATAGAAAGAACTCTATTTTGAAAACAAATAACAACATGTGACTTGTATCAGGCACTTTTAATTTTGTATCAGGTCTTTAAAGCATATGTTGGCTGTTTGCGTCCACAGCTTCCACATCCATGGAATCCATCAATCATAGATAAAAAACATTATTTTTAAAAAATTGCATCTGTACTACACAGGTTTAGATTTTTTTCTTGTCAATACAATATTGACAACTATTAGATAGCACTTACATTTTATTAGATGTTAAGTATAATCTAGAGATGATTTAAAGTGCAGTCATACCCCATATAGTTTTCAGGCGATGAACTTCACCTACAATGGTGAACCCTTGAAATTATATCATGCAGTGATGTCATAAAGCTCTTTGTGTAGTTATACTCTATGATGTTCACACAATGAAAATTGTCTAATGGCACAATCCTTAGAAGGAATCCATGCTTAGTAAATGATACATAGTTGTATGTAGGAAAATCTGTATAGATTATATGCAAATATTACACCATTTTCTACAAGGAGCTTGAACATCCTTGGAGTTTGGTGTCCACAGGGGACCACTCCCACGTAAACACAAAAGGAAAATATTATGTGTAATTATTACTGTTTTTAAAAATACTTTTGTTGAAAGGCAGACACACACACATACATATATGGAGAGAGAGAGAGAGAGAGAGAGAGAGAAACAAATCTTCCATCTACTGGTTTATTACTTATATGCTTGCAGAAGGTAGTCCTGACGAAGGCTGAAGCTGAGAACCGGAAACTCAATCCAAGTTTCCAATGTGGGTGGCATGAACCCAACTATATGAATCATCTTTGCTGTCTCCCAGGTGCTGCGTTAGTAGGAAGCTAGAATTGGAAGTGTAGCCAGGATTTGAACCCAGATACTCTGAGATGGGATGCAGCTGTCCCAAATGGTGTCTTAACCATTGTGCTACATACTTGTCTCCATAGGTAT
Source organism: Oryctolagus cuniculus (assembly GCF_051225735.1). Taxonomy (NCBI): domain Eukaryota; kingdom Metazoa; phylum Chordata; class Mammalia; order Lagomorpha; family Leporidae; genus Oryctolagus; species Oryctolagus cuniculus. Next base: position 85,214,033 of record NC_142872.1, read on the forward strand.
AATTACTACCCTTCCTCTACTTCTTGAATCATCTATCATGGCCTTTTCCCCCAAATGCTTCATTATGTAACTCAAAAACTACACTAACATTGTGTGTCATAAACTCTAAAATAATATAAACACTTAAATCACAGATAACACTTAATAATAATTCAAAAATGTAATCTGAGCCCACATTTAAATTATAGCCATTGTAATTGAAGTATTTTTCATAGTCATTTCTTAAAAAATAAAAACAGCAGGCATTTGGTGCGGTGGTTAGGAAGCCACTTGGGACACACACATTCATATCTGCCCCTGGGTTTAGGTCTAGGCAATGCTTATCTCCAGCTTCCTGCTAATGTACGTGCTGGGATGCAGCAGATGGTGGTTGAGACAGGTGCGTCCTTGCCACCATGTTGGAAATGTAGACAGATTTACAAGCTCCTTGCTTTGGCCTTGCTGAATCCTAACTGTTGCTGACAGTTGGGGAGTGAACAACGGAAAGGGAAGATCTCTATATATCTTTGGCTTTCAAATAAATAAGTAAATAAATAAAAATAAATAGTGTATGTAGAACCACTCAGGATATGCATAGATAACCTCTGACTCTTTGAAGGATCAGACCAACTATCCTTTAGAATGCTTCACCTTTGCTTTGTTTGAGAGTTCCTCATGGTTTAGCTAAACTACGTTTTCTTTCCTTTGTATTTCCTTTAACCTGGAAGTTGGGTTTAAAGATTTGATTAAAATTAAGTTAAACATTTTCTTGGAAGAGATGCTCATAGGTGAAGCAGTAGAATTCATATTATGTTATATCATTATTACAGGGTGTTTGGTTGTGCTGTAAGTAATTATTGATTACCAGCTGATGGTGCAGAATTAGTAATACTTGCAGAGGAGTGTAACTGTTCTGGCAGCTTTGCTGTGAGCAAACCTTAAAGGTTCCATTTACCAATGATAATTCTCTCATTGTCTCTTCCACAATGCCAGGTGTGTCAACAACATTAACTGTTGTTTGTATTGAGCTATTGGAAGTCTTTGATGGAGTTTACTGACTAAAAACCACTCTTTGCCATTTACACTTTATCTTGACCACATTATTGGATTATACAGCTATTGATCCAGCAGAGGATTTGAGAGGAAACAGCAGAGAGCCTGAGAATCATAATGGACAAAAGTACTCAACAGTGGAAAGTATATAGTCTGGTTTGCAGATATTACCAGGGTCTATTTCTTGTAAGATTTATTTATTTATTTTGAAAGTCAGGTAACAGAGAAGGGAAGAGACAGAGAAAGAGAGAGAGAGAGAGAGAGAGAGAGAGAGAGAGAGAATCTTCCATTCATTGTTTTACTCCCCAGTTGGTTACAACTGCTAGCACTGGGCCTGGCTGAAGCCAGGAGCAAGAAGCCCCATCTGGGTCTTCCACATGGGTGGCAAGGGCCCAGGTACTTGGGCCATCCTCCTCTGCTTTCCCAGGCCATTAGCAGGGAGTTGGATGCAAAGTGGAGCAGCTGAGACATGAAAAGCATCCATATGACATGCTGGTGTCTCAAGCTGTGGCTTTACCTGTTATGCCACATTGTCAACCGCACTAGGGTCCCTTAAGTTATTTTGCAGTGGGGTGGGTTGTGAATATACAAGCAAACTAATTTGGGGATAGAGAATGTGTAGTGAGGGGTTAAATGTAGCATATTTAAAAAATATTCTGGAAGGATTCCTATCAAAAATTATGTTGTAGTTGCAATCTACTAGCATGCAACCCTAATGCAGAGTTCCCCAAAAAGGGTTGTCTCATCCTCACCAACATGGCTGACTTTCCCATGGCAATTTCCTTTAGCTTTCTGTTTGAAAACATAAGTTGAAAATCATTAGTAGAAGGAAAAAATAATCCAGACAGTGTTCATACTTTTTTAGTTTTTAAACCAACATTCATATTTTTAGGATTTATTTGCATATTTGTCAACATATCCCAGATGAGGGCAAAGACATTTTGATGGACTTGATCCCTCTTGATCCTCCAGAGCATATGAACAGCCTAGCCTAAAGGCGAGGTTCAGGAAAGAGTACCATTAAATGAAGGAATGAGTTGAACAACCTGGAAGCAGGCTGCAATTTAATGTTTCTTGTCTATTGTATAAGGGTACTTCAAAAAGTTCATAGGAATAACAGAATTATAAGATATGTTTGGGGCTGGCGCCATGGCTCACTTGGTTAATCCTTCGCCTGTGGTGCTGGCATCCCATATGGGCGTCGGGTTCTAGTCCCAGTTGCTCCTCTTCCAGTCCAGCTCTCTGCTGTGGCCTGGGAAGGCAGTGGAGGATGGCCCAAGTGCTTGGGCGCCTGCGCCCGCATGGGAGACCAGGAAGAAGCTCCTGGCTCCTGGCTTCAGCTCGGGATAGTTCCAGCCGTGGCGGCCATTTGCGGGGTGAACTAACAGAAGGAAGACCTTTCTGTCTGTCTCTCTCTCTCACTGTCTCACTCTATCTGTCAAAAAAAAAAAAAAAAAAAAAGATACATTTATATAGGGGAAAAGAAATTTACAAACCTAAGCCTAGTTTTTCCATAATATGCATTTTTCATGAAAATGTTTTCCTCCTGCATGTAGCTGATTTGTGTTATAATCTGATTAACTGCTTTTGGTTGTCCAATGATGATGAAGTGATTAAATGGATAAGAAACATGTTTACTGAAGTCAGTATCTTAAGTGATTTTCCCTAAGTAAGTCTTGAATTTTTGGGTTTAGATTTTCTACAATTCTACATTTTGAAAATAAGGAAGGAACACAAGTTTAAACTTGTTTTTTTTTCTTTTTTCCTCTGTAATGTTTTGTTCTTCTGGTAACTATATATATATATATATATATATATATACACACACACACATCAAATTGAAGGGACTGTGGCATATACAGAAACTCAGAGCAACAATTTTTTTATTTGTTAGATGAAATTCAGGTCCACTTAGAAAATAGTCTTCCTGCATTTCTCTCATGAGAAAATAGTGAATGAGTAAAGAATAAAGAGTTATGGATGTTGACCTTTGAAACTCTCCCCAAAGCTGCATGACTACTGATGGGATGACATGAAAAGTCATTTCACTTATAATGAGATACCAAGCGGGCCTGTCTTCTTTTAAAACCTGGCATTTAAAAATACATTTACTTCTATTATGTACTGGTCTAACCTGCACAGGCTATTGCATATGACATATTGCCCGAGCAGATGTTTTAGACAACATGCTGGCAGCCATGCACGTAGAGAATAAAGTTTATAGTTTTGTTTCTTCAATCTCGGAGTCACGCAATTGAGAAAGCTTTTTTATCTGGCAATTTATTGCAAATGTTATGTAAACTGCCTATTAATTTTATGCCTACTGTGCAGCAGAACTTTTTAATATGTAGAAATGGAGGTGAAAAATGTCTAGATTATTTTCTTCTACAGGACATCTTTTCAGCTTAGAAAAATCTTTTGTAGTCAATTCAACTCTGACCTTATGGGTAAAGACACAGGCTAGAGGGAGATGCAGATATTTAAGGCATTGGATTTTTTGATACTAAATGAGAGCAAAGAGATAAAATTAGGAAGAAATATGTGATGATTGGTATTTTTTAATTGTATTGTTTTGAGCAACCATCTAGTTTATTCCTAGGTTACAGAAGTGTAGGTTTTGAAAGAACTATTCCAGGGACACAATTGCATTCATTTTGCTGTCATGACCTCTATTGCAATTTATATTATGAACTCAAAATATGCCTGTTTAATATTTCATTAAAATGTATAAAGTATAAACATACAGTATTATGTTACATAATGCATTTGCAAGTTTATATTCAGATGTGAGAGATTTCTGTATTCATGAAGAAATGACCTTCATACCCCAGTGGAGAATCACCAGTTTATGCAACTTATGACATTTTTATTTTATTTATGTGCTGAATGAAAATATGACATTCATATCATCATCTTTAACAAATGTATTATCAATCAGAGAGAGCACAAAACCATCTCCGTTTCAGTAGGTTGCTCGCACAAACATTCGCCCCTGATGACTTAGCAATGCCACTTTTAACCACGCCTGTACTCAAATATTTGAATTTGGATTTCTTTTCCAAAAATTATTCATATATTTATTTGAGATACACACACCACCAAACAAACACAAAGAGACACACACACACATTGGCAGAAAAATAGAGATGCCATATTGTTTGGGACTGGGCTAGGGCCAAAGCTGGGAGCCGGGAATGCAATCTAGGTCTCCCATGTTAGTGGCTGGAACTCAATTTCCTAACCCATCATTATTGCCTCACAGGGTCTACATTAGCAGGAAGCTGTAATCTGCTGCCAGCAATGGTAATCAAGCCCCACTATTCCGATGTGGGATGCTGTTGGCTTCACTGGCATCTTACCCTTGGCCAAACACCATCTACTGCATTGTACTTCTGAACTTTGCCTTTCCATATCAAAGTTTATAAAATTATAATTTGAAAAGTGAAAAAAATATGATTTCATGGTATATAATCAATAGGTAATATTCCTAAATGGCAGACAAGTAGAACTTTGTAGAATGAAAGAGAAATTAGTTAATACTAAATCAATTAATAAAAACCCATCACTACCACAATGGGACCAGAATGTTTGAACAGGTTAGGAGTCTCACATGAAAAATTCATCAGAATAAGCAGTTTATTTGTCACTATGGTCTCCCTTCTCCCAAACAGCATCCATTCAATTCTGACAAATCTTTCAGTTTTGAATTCCACCAAAAAAAGAGAGAAAAATTGCAAGAAATTATTTTAAAAATTCCAAGCATTAGTTTATTATAGTTCCTATAAATAATAGCACTTTTAAAAATAGCATTTTAATACCAACACTGTCTCTTCTGTTTTCAACAAATATAAGAGATGGCTGTTTCACCATTCATTTACCAAAAAGGGAAATCTGATGTTCCCACATCAGCTAATATAGCACAATAGGAAGTACTGCTTCAGGTTAGCACAAGTCTCTGTCTTCCATGCTATAGCAGGAAATTAGCAGAAAAAATGCAGCAAAATTCTGATTCCTGCACTGCAGTGTCTTTCTGTAAATCTAAAATAAGTAATTGTGACAGATTAAATGCCATTGGAAATTGAGCTAGCAAAATGCCAGGGTCCCCTTCAGAGCTATTTTCTACAACCTGGAATTCCCAGCACCTATCAATGCATATAAGGAACAAAATATTTCATATTATTGATAGGCGATGACCCTTAGAACTGCTGTTGCCTATCAATAGAGAGAAACATTTTATTTATTTATTTAAAATATTTATGTATTTATTTGAAAGGCAGAGTTACAGAGAGGCAGAGGTGGACGCAGAGGCAGAGAGAGAGGTCTTCTATCCACTGGTTCACTCCCCAGATGGCCACAATGGCCAGAGCTGGGTTGATCCGAAGCCAGGAGCCAGGAGCTTCTTCTAGGTCTCCCAAGTGGGTCAGGGACCCAAGGACTTGGGCCATCTTCTACTGCTTTCCCAGGCCATCAGCAGAGAGCTGGATCAGAAGTGCAGCAGCCAGGACTCAAACCAGCACTCATATGGAATGTCGGCACTGCAGCCGGTGGCTTTATCTGTTGTGCCACAGTGCCAGCCCTGAGAAAAACATTTTATTACAATATGGAAAGATCTTTGTCAATAGAATTTTTCCTAATTTTTGTTATAGCATATTAAAACATCACTAAAATAAATTACAAAAATTCATTTTTAATTATATGAATTGAAAAGTAGGAATATGATTTGATTGTATAATTAATATCACCCTGTTCAGTAACTGATATACTTAATTAAGGAAAAAGATACTTTGATATCTGAAAGTTTATAGTGCTATCACATGTAGTCTCTTTTTTCTTTAAAGACTTAGCACCTGGCTCCTGGCTTTGGCTCGGCACAGCGCGCCGGCTGCAGCACGCCAGCCGTAGCGGCCATTAAGGGGGGTTAACCAACGGAAAGGAAGACCTTTCTCTCTGTCTCTCTCATTCTCACTGTCTAACTCTGCCTGTCAAAAAAAGAAGATTAATCTGATTGAAAGATACTTCCAGAGAGAGAGAGTATGAGAGTGAGAGAGAGAGATTCTCTATCTGCTCACTCACTCCCCAAATGGCTGGTGCAGATCCAAACCAAAGCCAGGGGCCTGGAACTTCCTCTGGGTCTACTACCTGGGGTGCAGAGGCCCATCTTTCACTGCTTCCCCTGGCACATTAGCAGGGCACTGGATCAGAAGTGGAGTAACCAGGACTCAATAGTGTCTCATATGGGATGCCAGTGTCACAGGTGGCAGCTTAACCTGCTGTGCCTGAAAGCCATCCCCATAATAGTGTATTCAAGAAGATTCGGTTATTTCATGTATTTAGTTACTAGATTTTGGTGTGTGATTTAATAGAGCTGCTCTTTTTTGAAATGCAGGGGAAATTCTAAATAGCCCCTCTCCAAATCTGTTCAAACTGACACCTCTCATTTATTGCACTAAACTTCTCATTGAATACTTTTAATGCTTTCCCTTCACAAATGACATTCTTTCTCTCTCCTGTTTCACCAATTGAAGCAAGCACTTAACTATAATATCTGTAAACTGATACCTAAGTGATTTAGAAATAACAACATTTAGTTATTTCAACATCTTTGCTATTAAATGAGATAATAAACATTAAGCAGTAACACATTTGACTCATTATACATAGCTATTCCTCCATTGGAACATTCTCACAATGACTTCAGGATCCTCTCAAGTACAATGCCTGCCTAGGGCTGGCAAGTCCCTCTTCTGGCTTCTTCTTTTGAATTATGATAATGATAAAGTTATCAATCTCTTGGGTTTCAGAAGCAGTTTAGTCTGCATAGTACTACACAGGTATTCCCTGCCTTGATTCTCATGACATCCTATGAGGACCACTGGGAAAATACAAGCATTGCTCTTTGAGGAGGCTCAGAAAAGTTTACTGATGGTCATTAACCTACTGTAGCGTGGTCTAGAACCCACCTGCTTGGGTTAGGCCTTGTTATTCTCAAGAGACATAAATAGATTCAGAGTAACAGAAATGAGGACATGAGTGTGTCGAAAAAAATAGAAATGGGGGGAGGGTGACTGTCTCTCTGCGGCCTCTTGCTCTCATCTGCACATTTGCTTCAGATTTTCTCTTTGAGGATTTTCTCTTATTTTCTATGCATTTTACCTAAATGTGGCCAAGTGACCATATAGTGTTTTCTAATCTGGCTCCTAACAAACAGTAGTTGTAATCTTTCTGTTCCAGTTCACCTTACTCATGCTCAAGAGTCCCACTTTTTCTCTGTCTCTCTCCTTTCTTTGTAACTCTGCCTTTCAAATAAATAGAACAAACTTTTAAAAATAGATTACCAATGTCCCCTGCATTCTTCCCTACCTGGGTATGAGGATGCCCCTGTTTCCATCCCTGCTGGAGCCAGAGACTTAGAGTCTCATGACCTGCTGCCCTTTCGTGGGTTGTGGGCACAAACTCTTCCAGGACCTAGTGTGGGGAAATTGGGACATGGATACAAGTCAGATTTTAAGATATCTCTAGAACATCAAATGGCATAACTTCACATCCAGATTGCTCCATAGCTCTCTGTCAAAATGCTAGAGGTTATAGCTAGTCCTTTAAAAAAGAGAAGGAGGTTACCAACTGTTACGTTGGTAGCCCACTTCAATAACAGATAAACATCTTTGCCTTTTTTTTATTAAAGTGAGAACAAAACTAAACACAACCAAATATATTCTTTTGATTTTCATGAAATATTTTTTCTGTTAAATTACTCCTCAGAAAATTAGTTTAGGGCAGGGAATAATCCCCCCAGTGAAGATTTGTGTGATTGTTTGAGAGAACTATTGTCTTCTTGAATGGTTATAATGCACTCTGGAGCAATAAGCATGATTTAAATATAATTAGATCGGTGAACATCTTATAGCCAATATCGCAGATGTAGCCTACCCAACTATTAAAGTCCCATTTAAAATAGAGATTTCTTGCCCTTGTATATTTCCTTTCTTTCTTTCTTCTTCTTCTTCTTTTTTTTTTTTTGGACAGGCAGCAGGCAGAGTGGACAGTGAGAGAGAGAGACAGAGAGAAAGGTCTTCCTTTACCATTGGTTCACCCTCCAACGGCCGCTGCAGCCAGCGTGCTACGGCCGGTGCACCATGCTGATCTGAAGCCAGGAGCCAGGTGCTTCTCCTGGTCTCCCATGGGGTGCAGGGCCCAAGCACTTGGGCCATCCTCCACTGCACTCCCTGGCCACAGCAGAGAGCTGGCCTGGAAGAGGGGCAACCGGGACAGAATCTGGCACCCCGAACGGGACTAGAACCCCGGGGTGCTGGCGCCGCAAGGCGGAGGATTAGCCTATTGAGCCACGGTGCTGGGGCCCTTGTATATTTTCAACAGGATATTCATATCATGGTTGGAAAATATCAAAATTAAAAAGGAAAAGCAACTTTAAGCAACAATGAAGAGTTTTAAACAAGTGGAGTAACCACAGGAGACTTAACCAGACAGACCACCTCAGAGGGCAGCATATATTTTAAATATATATAAGTATATACCTCATGTTTATATAAAATAAATAATATATTTTAAATATATAAATAAATATATAAATATGTATTTTAAATATATAAATGAATATATTTTTCCATATATTTTAAAAGATTGCAATCAGATGTAGTATGGAATATCAAAACATTCAGTATGTGGTTGAAGCCATGTGTAGAGGAAATGTCTGCAGCTCATATATCAGAGAAGAAGATAAGATAAAACTCTATTAGTCATCTAGAGGGGTTAGAATAACAGCACAGTAAATCTCAACAGAGTTGAAAGAAGGAAATACAGACAGTTTTGCACCCCTGTTGAATAACCCTGACCTCAAAGGACAATAGGCCTCCTTTTTGGAAAGATCTATTGTTTGGTTTTCCATTCATTTTTTTAAACTTTTATTTAGTAAATATAAATTTCCAAAGTACAGCTTATGGATTACAATGGCTTTCCCCCCACCCCATAACTTCCCTCCCACCCATAACCCTCCCAACTCCCACTCCCTCTCTCATTCCATTCATATCAAGATTCATTTTCAATTATCTTTATATTCAGAAGATCAATTTAGCATATATTAAGTAAAGATTTCAACAGTTTGTACCCACACAGAAACACAAAGTATAAAGTACTGTTTGAGTACTAGTTACAGCATTAATTCACATTGAACAACACATTAAGGACAGAGATCCTACATGAGGAGTAAGGGCACAGTGACTCCTGTTGTTGACTTAACAAATTGGCACTCTTGTTTATGGTGTCAGTAATCACCCTAGGCTCTTGTCATGAGTTGCCAAGGCTATCGAAGCCTTTTGAGTTCACCGACTCTGATCATATTTAGACAAGGTTGTAGTGAAAGCGGAAGTTCACTCCTCCCAGTTTTTCCATTCAAAATTCTAAATGCAAATACCCTTCCTTCATTGACCCAGGTTCTACCTCTGGAATGGCTCTGATTCTTCTACACAACATATCAAATATATATTTCCTCACTTTTACTCAGGCCACACAGCAATACCTCCTTTTCCTGTCCTTAGACATTGAGTGTTGGCCTTCATAATCACGTTGTCCTCATTTAAAACTACAGTTTTACTGAGGTGACCCTCACTTGCTGGTGACTCTTCTTTCAGCTTGATTGGCAACTCCTACAAAATCTTTCATACTGTAAGTATCATAGTAAATCCCTGAATTATCCATCAAAACCTTTATTTATGACTGTGACCAATAACTAAATATATTGGCTGTGAGCCAATGCATTAAAAAATGACAAGAGCATGAGACAGTCTGATTCACAAGGTTGAAAGGCTTCATTGCGCCAAAGAATGAATTTATACTCTTCTGAAATGAATAATGATTCTGATAAAAGAATACTTTCTTTACATAACACTGAAATATAGATATGGGCACATGGAATACAGGGAAGAGGTTTTTCAAGATATGAAATGGATATTGTGATGACTATAGGGAAGCCACTGATTGATATAAGTGATACCAGAACCTGGGAGAATCTGCAAGAATTCATAGGTGATCCACATAATCCTCTGTCCCCTCAAAACATAGGATTGTCTGATTTGTGACCAGAGATAAATTAGGTAATAAGCAAGAGGTCCAGACTGACAAGATTTTCTTTATAATGTGGCATGCTAAGTGAAATATAGCACACCAAATGAGGTCCTAGCAGTGTCAAGTCATATGGAAATATTATCATTCCTCAGAACAATTTACCAGTGTTCATGAGACCTAAGTTTTCCATACTAGGTAGTCATTTGTACTAGTTCATGTTGTGCTGGCAAGCACTTGAAATCTATATTGTCACTCAAACTGTTGCTAAGCTAAGTAATCCACAAGTTACATGTGCCATCCATTTAATAAACTCAGAATGTAAGTTATTTTCCTCCATAATAGTCCCTCTTATGATATCATGGCTACCCTTCTCATTTTGTATCTTTGCAATCATCTTAAGCCATATTTCTTAGGCGGTGTTAAATAGAGTAAAACAGGAATAGTACTGGTATTGAGTCATGGAGAACCACATTACCACATTTCAACTCCAACTCTGAACATAAAGTAATTCATTTCTCCAAAAAGATTTTAGAACCACGTTTTTCATTACCACAGCACATGGAGACTGCAGATGGTGGCAGTGATAACACAGAGGATGATGGCAAGGACAGCAATCCTGCACTTAGGTTAGATAGAGAGACAAATTGCTGCACCTTGATAGGGATTTCCATTATCTGGTAGAGCCAGCAGCCAGCACTTTGCAGAGTGTATTGTAGATAAGAAAGCCTTTGACAGAAATCCACTGATAAAGATGCAGTTCCCAGGGATGAGAAGCATATTTGTAAAGTATTAAACCCCAGCAGTTGTGGTTCTCAAACTAAGAAGTGACATCCCTGGGAGATGAACTTGGGACACGTCTTCTGAGACACACAGATGTGGCCCACAGCACGTCAGCTGCTCGTGGGCACTTAGCCCAGTCAGGAGGAATGGGAGACGCAGGTGGGTAAGAGCCACTCTGCCAACCTTAGATTTTGTTGTGCAATGTGACACAATAGATATTGTCACATTAAGGGCATGCTCTTCAAAAACATATGTTTTTCGAAGTAGTACTCCTAAATTATTATTAGTGGAATTCTGATCCTCAGATCCAGAGAAATCAAATAAACCCGTGCGTTTTACTCTTAAAATTTTCTTTGTTTCACTTTCATCAAGGTCTTAATATATTTTAAGTAAATACACCTGTGCTGTCTTTACTTCTCTGTGTCCTAAGTAATAACAAACTATATGATTAACAGCTTTAATAGTTAAAGACAGCTTTAATTTTAATATCTCCATGACACATCTCCTCCCTTTGTCAAATTCAAGGAATATTTTCTTTTGTATAGTGCCCTGATGTCCCTTCTGTTCTCCATATATATTCAAAAATTTTGGAAGCAATGTTGTGATCTCATTTGAGTTTTTATAATACCTTGGGATATAATTCTTCTAGACACAAGAGTTCTGTTAAAGCAAATCATTTCTCATAACTTTTTTACCTAACTTCCTCAGTTTTAGTTTGTCTATTTGCACACTTTTTTACATCTTTACATTTTTTCTCTCTCTTTTCCTCCCTCCCTCCTTCCCTCTTTTCCTCTTGCTTTCCTTTTCCCCTCCATTCCTTCCTCCATCTATCCCTACTCTTTCCCCCCTCCTCACTTCCTCCCTCTCTCCTTCTCTTTCTCTCTTTCTTTCTTTTCTTCTTTCCATTGTCCAATGATAACATCACACTCAATATGTAAAAGATTCTCAATAAATACTTAATAGTTTTTCTTGTCACTCCAGTTACAAAAGCTGCTGTCTTGGAGATGTTGGAGAAATGTCAGATATCTTTGGCTTGTCATCTCACCATCTGCTCTTCACTTTAGATTCTTTTTTGAAACTTTGCCTAGGCACATAGATGATTCACTTTCTTTCCCATAGTGTTGATGACATTTCCCCAAGTGTTAAACCTCATGCTTGTGGTTAATCAATTCTTGGATCATATTGTCATTCCAGTTTTATGATTCTTGCTCTAGAATCCATGTGTCCTTTGTAGGGGCTAAAAATTGTGGTCTTCAGAGTATTTAAAACACTTCTGATATTGGCTTTCCACAAGATATTGGAATTTGCCAATTTTTCTATTGACGTGAGTGAACCTTTTTTTTTCATAGCATTTGCCTTTTATCTTTTATGGAGCTAACCAACTGTTGTCAAGGCCTCTTTAATAGTAAACTCTTTTGGGGGATTTAGGAGACTTTCAAGAAAAGTAGACTAATGTTATGCTGAACACACAGAAGGCCAAAATTCCCAGCAAGCTTTCATCAGCAAGTCACTCATTCTGAAAATCCTGGTGAATGGGAAACTCTAGAGAGCATTTAACATTGTCTGAATGAAATAATTAAATGGTGAAATTGGAAGGGAACCGAGAAATAGCTTAGCAAATCTCTTTCATTTTACTTGTGGGAAAGAATGAGACTCAGAGACACTAAATGCTATCCCTAGAGTAGTTCTCTATGTAAGCTGTCAAAGGGAACACAAAGTTCTGACAACAATTCTGTGGCAGGGCTCCTTCAATGGAGCTCTAGCATTCTATCAGTCCTTCCTCAACAAAATGGTTCCCAAACAGTGAAAACCAGTGGCAGGATAAAGTAGCAAAGAATTAATGAACAGTTATGGACTTTTGTAAGTGAAATATATCATGCGTGCATCAAAGGAATTTTTGTGTATTTCCTGGAAGTGGTGAAACCAGGGCTTTGGTAGGGTTTTCTAGAGATGGTGATTTATGTGCTTGATTATGGCTGGCATAGAAGGAATGAACAATCATGAAGTTAATGCAGAAAGAATTCTGAGCACTTATGGTAGAACTTGGCAAATTTACTCTCACATTAATAAGGCAATGTATTTCAACTCTCAATTATGGTGACTTTACAGCCTATGGAGAGAAAAGAATTTGTTTTTTTTCAATGACTGTTTTGTGTGGAAACACTGTCCTCAAAGGAAGACTCATTGTATACAGTGTCTCTTGGTCCCAGATTGAATCAGATGCAGTTATCTGAATTGGTGCTTACAATGTCTGAGTTCCTGCTTGGCAGGTGTATTGCTACGCAATGGTGCGGGACTTTTCTGTAGCCATGTAGAATAAAATTTTTCTGTTCTTGCTGATTTGGCTCTGCTCCTCAGGATTCATTGCATGAGGTGATGTGACTGATACTGAATTGTATAATACTGAATCATTTCAGATTGGCTTTGTTTTCATACAGGTTTGCTAGATTGTACACCCTGATCAATGTATGTCACTTGTCACACCTGCTCTTATTTTAGTATTTCTCCAACAACTAAGAAACAGGCCCTCCTGTTTTGTATACTTCACACTGCACAAATGCATGGATCTCTGCTGGAACAGCAGGCGGCAACTTTCAGAAGTGTAGTTCTTCCTTGAACATGCATAACAAGTCAGCAGCTTTCAAAGACTGTGCTTTGAAAAAAAAAGATGACTTTTAATGAAAAGAACTCCACATTTACCATCTATTACAAAAATTCAGGCTCACAGAGCTTGGAACAAAAAGACAGGAGAGAATAAACCAGCATTGTGGTGAATCATAAAAAAGTTAGGAGTACAAAAGACACAAAAGAGTCTGTATTAAAGAAGGGATGTAAGGTCACAGAGGAGGGAAAAAGTGAGTTATGGTGATAAGAGGAGGTGAAATGTAATTGTCTGTGTACACGAGGGCTGCTGCCACGGAAGCCTAAAACTCAGAATTGCCAACAATTGTCACCTAAGAGGAGTCCTAATGCTTCAGAGTCTTTAATGCTGGAAGTCAGAAAATCAGAAAAGTATAAGAAAAGTGAATTTGTAGCACTGAATATCCTCTGAATAATTATATACACTGCTGTAAAAGAACTCACTTCTTAACTTGTACAATAGCAGTGTGAATTCAATTAAGAAGTCTGTGTCCATCCCACATTGGAGTACCTGAGTTTGCTTTCCGACTCTGGCTCCTGACTTCAGCTTCCTGTTAATGTAGACCCTGGGAGGCAGCAATGATGGCTCAACTTTATTCCCATGTGTGAGACCTGATTTAAGTTTCTAGTTCCTGGCTTTCGCCAAAAACTGGCTATTTAGGGCATCTGGGGAGTGAAACAGCCGATGGGGATTTTGTCACTCAGGTCTAAGTCTTTCTGCCTCTTAAATAAATAAAAGTAAAAAGTATATTAAAATAAAAAATTAACTTGGTAAATATTTTAGAAGAAAATGAACAAATCAAATAGGGAAAACACTTTTCAAATTTATTCTAATGGGGTTCCAAAAGGAAAAATTGCTATTCTTTCTTTATTTGGGTGGTTACCACTGCCTTTTCCTGAATCCATTTGTGTTGCTAGGAGTACTGTTTCTCTCTTTTGAAATAAATCAGTCTGTGTTAAGTAATGCAGTTTCTGAATTACACAAGGGATTCCACATGGAAGCCACTTTAGAATGCTATATTGTGAATGTCTCAGACAAACATAGGAAATCATTTTTGTCTTTTAAAAAAAAATTGCTTTCAATGACTTGAACTAATTCTTCCATAGATAGTTGAGGATTGATACGATCCAGAGCCATATGTGTCAATTGGGATACAGCTGTAATGAGGCTCTGGTCCTTTATGGAATTTGGAGTTTAATTAGGAATATAAGGGGGGATGGGGTGAAAAACAAAAGAAAAAGGTCTTTTATGGGTTGTATGGAACAAGATCCCATACTTTAGTGATATCTATGTCTTTCTCTTACTCTTCCCTCTTCTTCTTTCTGAGGGTGTAATTTTAGAACTGCCTTCTTAGCCAAGTGTTAACGACGCATTCATCTCAGTTCTTCACAGAAACTCTTCATCTGGGTTAGGCATTCATGCTGACTCTCTCACTCCCTGCCTTTGTAGGTGGTCGAGGGGAAAATTTGCCTGCTCCCTATTGTGGGAGAAGAAGTTTATAAGCAGGTACATATTATTTTCTACTTCTTTTGACAAAAAAATCCTAGTGCTTAATGCCTTCCCCGAGAGGAACAATCTGCTCAGGCCAGGTGTCTGGAAAACACCTATTCCTTCTGCTTTCTTCAGATGGGATCTGTTCTTGTATCTCCTTAAATATATACTCAGTGGTGAGTAGGGTACAGTTATGTAATATGTTGATAAGCTCAAGTGTGATTCCATTTTGCTCCCCTGGAGAGACTGTTCCTGAAGACAAGTCCTTCACTTGTGTGGGATGGCGTTTGCTTCTTGGAGATATCAGAGTTTTCTCTGTAACTATTGTCCTTCTCCTGCAGAATCATTCTTTTTCTTTCTCATGAATTTTTGCATCATCGTTGATTGTGCTCTTACATCACTTGTGCTTAAATAAACAAGTAATCCTTTATTACACTAACTCAACTGTTCCTCTCATGAGTGTCTCTACTTTCTGTTGCTTCATGACAAGCTTCTTCCTTCATCACACTGATCTTGTTGAGGGCCCTGCTACCTCTCTGATGCAAAATTCTTTTCCTGACCCGAAACCTCAGCAGTATAGGATGCAGTTGATAAATCACTCTCTTTTGAAACACTTTATTTGCATGACTTTCGTGATACCACATGTCATTGGATTTACTTCTATCTCAGGTCATTGCTTATCTTTAAAGTAAACTTTATTGATGTATGGTTTACATACATAAATTTACTCCTTTTATTTCTACAGTTTGGTAGTTTGCACAAACACATTAAGGTCAGTAACAGTTGTCAAAATTCAGGTTATAGAATATTTATATCCTCCCAAATGGTTCCCTTAAGCCTCTTAAAGTCAATCCCTTACCTCCTCCAGCCCCTAGCAATCATGGCTCTGATTTCCCACCTATATTTCTGTCTTTTCCTGATAATTTTATCAGTGAATTTTGCCATAAGATATAGCTTCATGTACACAGTGTTTTCACTTAGCATAAAACATTTTTAAAGTTTTTTTTTTTTCTAAAATGTATTTAAAAGGCAGAGAGAGAGATAGATAGACAGATTTTCCATCCACTGGTCCACTCCCCCTATACCCTCAATAGCCAGGGCTGGGTCAGATCAAAGCCAGGATCCAGAAACTCATTCCAGGTCTCCTACATGGGTACCAGAGAACCAAGTACTTGAACAATCATCTGCTGCCCCTTAATCTTGTTCCGTTAGCAGGAAGCAGGATTGGAAGTGGAGGAGCCAGGACTTGAACCAGACACTCGATATAGCATGTGGGTGTACCAAGTGCACATTTTAATGCTGGGTCAATCACCCACCAAGTGTAAAGTTTTGAAATCATCCATGCCATGTTGTTACATCCCTCATGAGGTCATTGGACTTCGTTGCTGAAAAATACAGTCCACTGCATGAGTGCACCGTGCTTTGTTTGTCCCTTTAGCAGCAGATGTGGACATTATGCTGTAACAAGTTTGGGCAATAATGGATACATCTGCTATCACATTTGCATAGTTATTTTGAGAGCATAACTCTTCCTTTTTTCTAGGTAGATCCTGAAGGCTTTTGAAGAGCAGAAGTTTTAAATTTTATGAGTTTCAGTTCACCACTTCTATGTTGTAGCCTACTTAAGAAAAAAAAAAAAAACACAAAACTTCACCTTATCCAAGATCATAAATATTTTCCCATATGCCTTGCTGTAGGAGTTTCACAACTGGTTATGATCTTTTTCATGTGGACTTTTGTTTTAAGTGTGATTTAAAAGTGGAGATCATTTTGCTTTTCATCTTTCATTTCCTTTACTTTCTCCATTCTTTCCTCCCTCCTCTCCTTTCCTTCCCTCCTCTCTCCCTCCCTCCTTTACTCCCATCTTCTCTTCTTCCCTCCTCTTTCCTGCCTCCCTCTCTTCTCTCTCTTTCTCTCACTGGTGTGCAGATTCCTGCTGTTCTTCTTTGCGCTGTGTGTGCCCCATCAAGGTTCCATTTCATCTGTCACTGTTTTCTATTTTGCATCTCCTTTAGAGACTTTGGCATGCAGGAGAAAATAGTTGAGAAATAACATCCACTTTACACCTTCTACTTGTCTCAAGCGGTTAATTCTCATATCTGAAACCCATGTGTTGGCCTCATGCCTACTATATTCTTTTTTATTTAACCCCTGCATTTATTGATTTGCATGTGATATTACTGAAAATATTTCATTAGACCATCCCAGTTTCAATATTTGGCAATCTTGTAAATGAAATGGTACCTTTTAAGTTTCATTTAAAATTTTGTCATTGCTAGTATGTAGAAATACAAACGAAGTATGTGTATTGTCCTGGATTCTTGCAACTTTGCTAAACTGATTTTTAGGTCTAGCAGTTCTTTGAATTGCTCTAATATTTATGTAATTTGCAAACAAAGACTTTTCTTTCTGTTTGAATCTATAATACTTTCAATTTTATCTTTATCACCTCATTTTATTGGGGTATGAGCTGTAGTACAAAAATGAAGGGGAGTGGTGACCTTGGACTTGTTTTCTTTGTTCCCAGTCTCAAATGGAAACATTCAATGCTTCACCATTTTGTATAATAACTGAGGGTCACTTATATTTTTCTTCATGAGGCAAGGAACTTTATTCTATTTCCATAATATTTTCTTTTAACAAAATTGTTACATGATGATTGACTACTTAAAATTATTTTCTATGTCTGTTGAGATGATCATATTATTTATCCCTTTCAGTCAACTGATACGAATAATTATTTTATTTATTTCCTAAATTTGAGCAAATCCTCATTCCTGAGATAAGCTCCAATTGTTTGTGATGTACTATACTTTGTAGACATAACTAGAAAAAAATTGTTAACATCTTGGTCAGGAATTTTGCATCTATGTTCATCAGTAATATTGTCTTGCAGTTTTCTTTTTTGGCAATGTCTTTGTCCTTTTTTGCACATTTTGGAGATAGCTTTTGGTTATTGATTTCAAGTAAGATTCTATTGTGATCAAAGAACACACTTCATATTATTTTAATAATTTCTAAGTTGTTTTCTCATCCAAAATATGGTTTGTGTTGGTAACTATTTTCATATAAAATTCAAAAGTATATATATGTATATGTATATAGTGTTGTTATTAGGTGAAAGGGTTTATAAATGTCAATGAGATTATGGGATTATATTGGCTGAATTTTAGTTTCTTTGAGTGTTGTATGCCCATTTTCTCTTTAATTTTTGCACTGTTTTATCTGTAACGATTGAGTCTCCAAATCTCCATTTTCAACTGTTGTTTTTGACACTTTGACTTCTATTAACTCATTTCCTGTATTTTAAGGTCTTTGTTAGGAGTATACATATTTATCATTATTTTGTTTTCTTTTATCTCAGATAGTCTAATATTTATTGTTGACCTGGAGTTTTCTATCTGGATAAATAATATCATCAAAATTTTAGTTGCCTAGTCTGAAGTAAATAACTTCACATCATATAATCTTACTGATTAGATAAGTCATATAAATAAATATAATATTTTTTGTTGGGGCTGACTCTGTGGTGTAGTGGGTAAATCCACCACCTGCAGTGCCAGCATCTAATATGGGTGCTGGTTCGAGTCCCGGCTGCTCCACTTCTGATCCAGCTCTCTGCTATGGCCTGGGAAAGAAGTAGAAGATGGCCCAAGCCCTTGGGCCCCTGCACCCATGTGGGAGATCCAGAAGAAGTTCCTGGCTCCCGGTTTTGGATCAGCACAGCTCCGGCCGTTGCTGCCATTTGGGGAGTAAATCATCGGATGGAAGACTTCTCTCTCTCTCTCTGCCTCTCCTCCTCTCTCTGTGTAACTCTGACTTTCAAGTAAAATAAATTTTTTTGTTACTATAAAAACACATTTTATGCATTCCATAGGTACAATTCCAAGAAGACAACAACACTTGCCTCAACCGCTCCCTCCCTCCCCTCTCTTCATCAGTTTTTGCAAAGCCATAATTTTAATTCACTCTATTCTTATGCTTAATTCACTGCTAAGCATAACTTCAACAAGTGAAAAGTAGGACAACCACAGTTCCACAGAAGTATGAATAAGTTCTACATCCCACAATTTCTTTATCCAGTCGTTAGCTGATGCACATATAGGTTAATTGCATATCTTAGCTATTGCAAATAGAGCTATAACAAACATGGGGTTAAAAATAACTCTTCCTAGGAGTGGGATGGATAGTTAGGTCATATGGTAGATCTGTTTTTAGATGTCTGAGGAAGCTCCATATTGTATTTCCTAATGGTTGTACTAGTTTATATTCCCACTAACAGTAGATTGGGGTACCTCTTAACCCTAGCCTCACCAGCAGTTACTGTTTTTGTTTTTTGGGTGATAGCCATCCTAACTGTGATGATGTGATATACCTCTTTGTGGTTTTTATTTGCATTTCCTTGATAGCTTGTGATTCTGAGAATTTTTTTATGAATCTGTTGGCCATTAATATTTCACCTTTTGAAAATTGTCTGTTCATGTCCTTTGCTCTTTTCTTAACTAGATTGTTTCTTTTGCTGTTGTTTTCTTGAGCTCTTCATAGATCCTGGATATTAATCCTTTATCAATGGCATGGTTTGCAAATATTTTTCTCCCATTCTGTTGATTGCATCTTCACTTGGTTGAGTATTTCCTTTGCAATGTAGGAGCTTTGTAGCTTGATATAATACCATTTATCTATTTTTATCATTACTGCCTATGCTTCTGGGGTCTTTCTGCAGAAGACTTTGCCTATACCAATGTCTTGCACAGTTTCTCCAATGTTCTCTGGTAATTTGATTATATAATGTTTCAGATTTAGGTTCTTAATCCATTTTGAGTGGATTTTTTCTAAGGTATAATATAAGGGCCTTGTTTCATATTTCTGCATAGGAGATCAATTATCCCAGTATCACATATTAAAGAGACTGTCCTTTCTCCAGGGATTGATTTCAGATTGTCAAAGGTTAGTTGGTTGTAGATGCATGGATCAATTTGTGGAGGTCCTATTTTGTTCCAGTAGTCTTATTTGTGTCTTCTTCTATTTCTTTCTTTCTTTCTTTTTTTTTTTTTTTTGTAATTTTCATTGTAGAGATCTTTCATCCCCTTGGTTAAATTTATTCTATGAATTTACAATTTTTGCAGCTATTGTGAATGAAATTGATCTTAGTTCTTTCTCTGCCTTGGCACTGCCTATGTATATAATGGCTATTGATTTTTGTGTGTTGATTTTATAACCTGCAATTTTACCAAATTCTCTTATGTATTCCTATAGTCTCTTAGTGGAGTCTTTTGGTTCCCCTATATATAGAATCATGTCATCTGCAAACAGGAATAATTTGACTTACTTTTTTCCAGTTTGTATTTTTTTTTATTTCTTTTTATTGACTAATGGATCTGGGTAAAGCTTCCAGGACTATATTGAATAGCAATGATAAAACCGAGTATCCTTTTCTGGTTCCAGATCTTAGTGGAAATGCTTTCAATTTTTCCCCATTCTGTATGATGCTGGCATTGGACTTGTGATATATTGCCTTAAGTGTGTTGAGAAATATTCCTTCTATAATCAATTTTCTTAAGTTTTTTTTTTTTATCAAGAAAGGATAATGTATTTTACCAAATGCTTTGTCTACATCTATCAAGACAATCATATGGTTTTGTTTATTCACTTTGTTAATGCGATTTATTACATTTATTGGTTTGCATATATTGAACCATCTCTGCAAAGAAGGGATAAATCGAGGCCAGTGCTGTGGCTTAGCAGGTAAAGCCACCACCTGCAGTACCTGCATCCCAGATGGGTGCTACTTCAAGTCCCAGCTGCTCAACTTCCAATAAAGCTCTCTGTTGATGGCCTGGGAAAGAAGTAGAAGATGGCCCAAGTCCTTGGGTCCCTGCACCCATGTGGGAGACCCAGAAGAAGCACCTAGCTCCTGGCTTCAGATCAGCTTAGCTCTGGCCACTGCAACTATTTGGGGAATGAACTAGTTGATGAAATACCTCTCACTCTCTCTGCCTCTGCCTCTCTGTAATTCTGCCTTTCAAATAAATAAAATAAATCTTAAAAAAAAAGAAAAACAGGAATAAATCCTACTTCGGGTGACTGATGTTTTGGATGTGTTGTTGGATTTGATTAGTATGTTGTGGAGGATTTTTGCATTTATGTTCATCAGGGATATTGGTCAATAGTTCTCTTTGTGTCTTTTCTGGTTTTGAAATTAAGTTAATGCTAGCCTCATAAATGGAGTTTGAGAGGATTCCTTCAATTTGAATTGTTTTGAATAGTTTGAGAAGAATTGGAATTAGTCTTCTTCAGAATCTCCTAGAATTTATTAGTGAAGCCATCCAGTCCTGGGATTCTCTTTTTTGGGAGGCTTTTTATTACCAGTTAAATCCCCATCTTGATTATTGGTCTATTTAGGTTTTCTGTCTTCATGATTTAATTTTCGTAATGTGTGTGTGTGTGTGTGTGTCCAGAAGTCTATTCATTTCTTCTAAACTTTCCAATTTGTTGGTATATATCTGTTCACAGTAATTCCTGATGGTTCTTTTATTTCTGTGGTAACCATTGTTACTTCTCCCTTTTCTTCTATGATTTTATTGATTTGAGTCTTCCTTTTATTTATAGTTAGTGGGGCCAATAACCTCACTTCACTGCTCTTTTGTATTAAATTTTGGCTTAAATTTTGCTTATTCCTTCTCTAAATTTTTTCTTTCATCCTACTAATTTGGGGTTTGGTTTGTTGTTGTTTTTTTTTTCTCTAGGGCTTTGAGTTGAAATACTAAGTTATTTATTTGATGGCTTTCCAATATCTTGATGCAGGCACTTATTGCTATAAATTTCCCTCAACATTTATTTTGATGTATCCCATAAGTTTTGATGTGTTATGTTGTCATCTTCATTTGGTTTCCATTTTGATTACTTCTACTACCCATTGTTCATTTAGGAGTATGTTGTTCAGTCTCTGTGTGTTTTTGCATATTTTCTAGTTTCTTAAATTGTTAATTTCCAGCTTCTATCCATTTTGGTCATAAAAGATACATGGTATGATTTCTATTTTTTTTTTTTTGAACATGCTGAAACTTACTTTATAGCCTAGCATATGGTCTAACTTAGAAAAAGTTCCATGCACTGATGTGTATTCTTCAACTATGGGGTGAAATATTCTGTAGATATGTTAGGTCCATTTGGTCCATAGTGTAGGTTAGCTCTGTTGTTTCTTTGTTGATTTTCTGTCTGACTTGTTGGTCTGTCCCTTAATGAAAGTAGAATTATTATTCTACATTATTATTGTACTGGGGTCTATGTCTCCCTTTATATCTATTATCAATTGTTTTAAATAATCAGTGCCTTGGCATTGGGTGCATATGCATTTATTGTAGTAACATCTTACTGAGTTGATGTTTTAAGCATTACATAATGCCCTTCTTTGTCTCTCTCTCTCTCTCTCTCTCTCTCTCTCTTTTTTTTTTTTTTTTGACAGGCAGAGTGGACAGTGAGAGAGAGAGACAGAGAGAAAGGTCTTCCTTTGCCGTTGGTTCACCCTCCAGTGGCTGCCACGGCCAGCGCGCTGCGGCTGGCGCACAGCGCTGATCCGATGGCAGGAGTCAGGTACTTTTCCTGGTTTCCCATGGGGTGCAGGGCCCAAGTTCTTGAGCCATCCTCCACTGCACTTCCTGGCCACAGCAGAGAGCTGGCCTGGAAGAGGGGCAACCGGGACAGAATCCGGCGCCCCGACCGGGACTAGAACCCGGTGTGCCGGTGCCGCTAGGTGGAGGATCAGCCTAGTAAGCCATGGTGCTGGCCCTTCTTTGTCTCTTATAACAATTTTTGTGTTTGTCTATTCTATCTAATATTAGGATGACTATGCCTGTTTAGTTTTGCTTTCCATTAGCATGGAATAACTTTTTCAAATCTTTCACTTTCAGTCTGTGTGTATCTTTGTTGGTGAGGTGTGTTTCTGGTAGGAAGCAAAGATGGGTCTTGTTTTTTTATCTGTTCAGCCAGTCTTTATTTTTTTTAAAGATTTATTTATTTATTTGAAAGTCAAAGTTACACAGAGATAGAAAGAGAGGCAAAGAGAGAAAGGGGGAGAGAGAGAGAGAGAGAGAGAGAGGTCTTCCATCCACTGGTTCACTCCTCAATTGGCAGGAATGGTCGGAGCTGCGCTGATCCAAAACCAGGAGCCAGGAGCTTCTTCCAGGTCTCCAACATGGGTGCAGAGGCCCAAGGTCTTGGGCCATCTTCTACTGCTTCTATCTACCCAGATATCCCAGGCAATAGCAGAGAGCTGGATCAGAAGTGGAGCAGTCAGGACTCGAACCGGCACCTGTATGGGATGCCGGCACTGCAGGCAGCAGCTTTATCTGCTATACCACAGCACTGGCCCTCAGTCTTTATTTTTAATTGGAGAATTTAGCCATTTACATTCAAAGCTATTATTGATGAGTAAGGAATTCATTCTGCCATTTTCCCATGAATATTCCTAATGTATGTTTTGTATTTCCTTTATGCTTTCATCAGATTTTACCATTCACATTCTTCCATAATGATGACTTTCATTCTCTGTTTCTGTATATATACATCCTGAAGAATCACTTGTAAGACTGGATGAGTGTTGAAAAATTTTGTCAATTTCTGTTTGTTTTGAAAGGTCTTAATTTCACTGTAATTTTTAAATGAGAGCTTTGCTGGCACAGTATTCTTTGTTGACAATTTCTTTCTTTTAGCACCTGTACTGTGTCTCTGCATTCTATTCTAGCTTGTAATGTTCCTGATGAGAAATCAGTGTTAATCTAATTGGTTTTCCTCTGAAAGTAATCTGGCATTTCTCTTGAACACACTTTAAAATCTTTTCTTCATGCTTTATTATCAAAAGTTTGACTACAATGTGCTGTGGCGAAGATCTTTGCTGACCACGTCTATTTAGGAGTTCTGTGTGCTTCCTGTACTGGATGTCCCTTTCTTTCTTCAAATTAAGGAAATTTTCTGTTATTTCACTGAATAGACCTTCTGTTCCATTCTATCTTTCCATGCCTTCAGGAACTCCAAGACATGTATATTTAGTCATTTGATGGTATCTCCTAAAACTCAAACACTAATTTCAGTTTTCAATTTTTTCTTCTTTTGTCTGACAGATATTTTCAAAGATTTCTCTTCTAGCTCAGATATTCCTTCTTCTGCATCAATAAGTCTGTTGCTGAGGCTTTCTACTGTACTTCTATTTGATATATTGAATTCTTCTAATGTTTGATTTATCTTCAATATCTCTCTTTGCAACATTTTTCATCCATACATATCATTATCTGATGAATTTGTTTCCTTGTGTTCTGAGTAATCGTATCCTATCACCATTCTTTTGAATTCATTTTCAGGCATTTCATCAATCTCTTCATCTTCAAATTCTAATATTAATGTGTTTTTGTTTTCCTTTTGTGGAATCATATTGTCTTCCCTTTCCTGTGCTTGTATTTCTACATTTATTTTTAGGAATTTATGGAAGTACTTATTGTGGAAATACTTGTTGGTTTCCTCCTCTGATGGTTTTTATTCTTGCTTATGCCTCTGTAGCCTAGTGGAGTGTCTGCTCTTTCAGTGGATACCCAGAAGTATGTGCTGTGTGGGACCAGGGAGATCTTGTCAGTGCTCAAGGGTAAGAGTCCAGGGTGACTCACAAGTTGGGCATGGTAGATCTCCTCTACTGTCAGCAAAGGGGATGGTATAATCACATCCATTGACATAATCAAATACTCACATCCTCTCTTTCAAGGTGATCAGTGCCTGGGCTTTGCCCACAATGGCTAAAACCCCCACCCATTCAGGCATATTAACCTCACATATGACCTATACAGTCCTCCGTGTTTCATAGAAACCTTTTCAATGACCCACACCAGGTGATCAAGGAGCTCTGAGACTCTGAAGCCAGACACTGTGATTTCCCAGAGACCCAGCCACACCTCGTGCTCTGTGATGCAGTCACGGAATTCCTAGTCATTACATGCAAGGTTCCCACAGTCACAATGTGCAGGGGATCCACTCTCAGCCTCATGTGCCTGCCCCATCCACACAGAGAGCAGAGGCATTCCCAGAGACAGTTGTCCTTGGGTGATACTTCTTGGCAATTTGAGTCCCAGAGCTTGTGGTGGGGTGGGGGTTGGGCACACCTCAGGGTCCTAAGTTGCTGTCCAGCCACTTGCAAAGCCTCCAGGCTAGACTCAATGTCTGTGGGGAGTATGAATTTTTCCCTCCTGAGAAAATTCACTAGAGCTGCCACAGACTCTACTGTTGTTAAGCTGGCATTTTCTCCCTTTTGTTCACCAGGTGCTCTTGTGGGGGAAAGGGGAGAAAGAAATATGCTTTTCTTTCACAGAGCCCCACTAGTGGTCCAGGTTGGACTCAAAGTTGGTGTGGTCCACCAGGTTCTCCCTCAGGCAGTATCAACAGTGATAGAGGCTGCTAAAGTCTGCTGATACTTCCCTCTGAGAAGCTGGCATCTACTCTGCCCCTGGCTGTGGATTTGTATTGTACACTGTGCTCTATGGCATCCCTTTTCTTTCTGCAGAATTTCTACTGCAAACTCCTGTCCAACTCTCCCCTGGAAATGCACTTCCTCAGCTTTTCCTCTGTTATCTTTCTTTGGTCAAAACCAGCACGTCTTTTCCCCAGTCAATCATTTTGGAATCTCCAAGCATATTCTTCATATTCATCTGATCTCATGCCCAGTTAGACTAGCTGAGATTGGTTACTTTAGTCCAGTAATTGCGTACAGGGACATAGGAACCTCTTCAAGCTAATTATATAAGGAGACTTCAAAATGTCTTATCTATTAATTCCATTTTTCACCAACTTTTTGAAACCCTCTCATATCAGCCTAACTCTTTGTTTTCCCCAAATGGCCGCTATGGCCGGCGCTTCCTCCTGGTCTCCCATGCAGGTGCAGAGCCAAGCACTTGGGCCATCCTCCACTGCCTTCCCAGGCCACAGCAGAGAGCTGGACTGGAAAGGGAGCAATCAGGACAGAAATGGCACCCCAACTGAGACTAGAACCCAGGGTGCCGGCACCATAGGCGGAGGATTAGCCAAGTAAGCTGCAGCGCAGGCCAGCCTAACTCTTTAATCCTAGGCAATTACTCAGCCTCTTCAAACCTCAATATTCTTAAACATTGGGCAAGAATAATAATAGTACCTACTTCAAGAGCTCATTATCAGTTTTTAATGATATAAAGTTTTTAAGGGCTTAGCACCATAACTGCTACATACTAAGTATTCAAGAAGTGTTCTTTTTGTTTTTATTATTATTACAAATACATCATTTAGTTATGTCTTTCAAGTTTTTGTGGTATAATAGCTGTTATTATTTCCATTTTATAAATTAGGAAATTAGAAGTTCATGAGATATTAAATAACTTGTCTACTACTGCACAAAATGAAAATTTAAAATGAATCCTACTCATTTCCAAATTCCAGAATTGAGCTGTGGTATTTGAATTTATAATTTTTTTTCTCAAGAAAAGTAATTTTTTTGGAGCAACAGAGTAAGATACAATCAATGATAGAACTTTTACTATTACTGTAGAGAAGGCATGCATACTCTTTTTTATGACACATAACTTTACTTGATAATGGATTATGTAAGAAATTTCTCATGTTAAGGACTATTGTGTCTTGCAGTATAAACTACACTGAATATCTTATAGAAAGTATAATGATTTCATATGATTATTCCTATATTCTAAGTCAAAAGTATACAATATTCAAACACACACTTGTCAATTCAAACTTTAATAGAATGACATTATGTAGTTTAGCTTCAGCCTCAAGTTTTTTGTAGAGATAAAGGGAAAATTTCTCCTGTGCCCTCTAAAAGTTTTCTGGAGTGGAATACAAATACACAAATTTATTAATGAATAATAACCGATGGGAGTCCTAGACAAAGCATGGGCCTCTTTGAAGGGCCAGATAGTTGAAGCTTAAATAACTTCCCAAGCAACAGACAGAAAGAGAAGCTTGGATAGAGAGGGGCTGGAGAATGCTGGGAACTGATGAGGAAAAGTAATGAGAAAGATGAAGGGGATGAATGTACAGGAATAAAGGTTGTCTTAGATAAAGTCTTAGATAATCTCTAGGAGCTTTACTCAGAATAGATGAAAGTGTGCCCATCCTGGGTGTCATGGATGCAATCAGACTTATACTCTCTCTGTGGTTAATCTTTCCTGATTAACGATGTTTCATGGCACTTGCATTCTTTCCGAGAAGAGAACTTGAGATGAAGTCCCTCTCTGTACATTGGGAGAGAAATAAGATTAAGAGACAGAACAGGAGATAGAGATTAGAGAGAAACTTTGATGCTGCTCCTTTAGTTTAAGATTGCCATACTTCAAGATTTATGGTGTCATTTCTGAGCCCCAACACTATGCAATATGTAGAATAATAGTGTGACTTCAAAGTTTATCAGCATCAAAGAAGCGGAATAAATTTTACTTTATATATAGCTTAAATATTTTACTCCTATGAAAATATTTTATCTCTCAATTTGTTTTCTATTCTTCCTAACATTATAATTTTTTTTCTTTTTACTGTCCTCTGTTATACACTGTCTTCTGGAAGAACACTTTATCTATAATTATCTGGAATTATGTGATTCTTTGGAAGAGGAAAAAAAGATTTCCTTTTGAGAATGAATTTATTCTGACTTTGGGCTCTTCAGTTTTGTGTCTTTTTTTCCATTTATCTTATTCCTTTCTGCTTTAGTTGCTATAGTTGCAGAACAGCCACATATTCTTACTTTGAGATTTTTCATCCATCAGTGGATTTTTCCAATGCTCAGTAGCCCCTACTGTTTTTATTCTATGGAGTCCATAAAAACCTTATGTTATTTTATTTGCTATAACCTAACTCCAAAGAAATAATCAATTTTTTATCTTCTAATCTGATTTTCTTAAATGACAGAATTTAGGGTTTCTTGAGTACATATCCTTCAAATAATTTTTTAATTTATTTTGACTTTGATAGAAATTGGAATAAACTGACTAAAAGAAGTTGCTGCTTTGATGTCGAAAAATGCAATCCTCTGGTCAGAAAGAAGAAACTGTAACAACAGAGTACAGTGAGATATAACAAAAAATCAAAGCAGGGACAGAAATTTAGAAGTATTGTCAACCCTCCACCGTTATGGATACCATATCTGTGGATTCAGTGAACTGTGGATGAACAATATATTTTGAATAAATTATATGTGGAGGATGGGCATTGTTAATAAATAGCCTAAGCCTTCACTTATAGCCCCTGCATGCCATATGGGCACCGGTTCATGTCCCAGACACTCTTCTTCCGATTCAGCTTATGGCCTGGGAAAGCAGTGGAATATGGCCCCAGTGCTTGGGCCTCTATACCCAAGTGGGAGACCTGGAGGAAGATCCTGGCTCCTGACTTTGACTCAGCTCAGCTCCAGCTATTGTGGCCATTTGGGGAGCAACCAGTGAATAGAAGGCCTTTTTAATCTGTCTCTCCCTCTCTGTGTCTGTAACTCTACCTCTCAAATAAATAAGTAAAATATTTAAAATGATGAGATGTGGTTGGCTGAAACTCTGTTACTTGAGCCTTCACCTGCTGCCTCCCATGGTCTGCATTAGCAGGAAGCTGGAGTGAAATGCATTATCCTAGGCCCTCCAATATGGAATATAAGTTCTTATCCTCTAGGCCAAACACTTGCCTCTCACTGAATATTTTAAACATGTACAGAATTTTTCTTGTCATTATACCATAAACAATATAGTATAACAACTGTATACATAGCATTTACATTTTATTGGATATTATAAACAAGTTAGAGATGGTTTGAAGTATTCAGAAGGATGTGTGTAGGTTATATGTAAATACTACACCATTTTATAGAAGGGGAATAATATTCTCAGAGTTGATATCCATGGACTGGGTGATGGGCATGAGTGTTTGTGTGTGGAAGGGAGGTAGTCCTAATTCATGTGTGACTTCTATGGGATAACTGTAATTTAATAGTTTTTTTTTTCCTTTTTTTTTTAAGCAGAGAATGAGAGAGAGAGAGAGAGAGAGAGAGAGAGAAAGGAAATTCAGGTCTTCCATGAGGATGGCAGGAATCCAGTCTCTTGAGCCATCATCTGCTGCCTCCCAGGCTCTCCAGCAACAGGAATCTGGGGTCAAAGAGTGGGGCTGGGTATCCTAGACTTCTAATGTGAGTGCAAGCATCTTAACTACGAGGCCAAATGCCTACTTTTGGCTGAATATGTTAAATTATGAGTTACTAAAAAGATCTTGGGTTACAACTTGCTAATATGCAACGTGTTAAAATACCCTTCAATCTGCTTTTGGACTTTGTTTCTCCTTACTGAGATGGTGCTTCTTGATGCAAAAATTAAGGAATCTAGCTCATTTGGCAATTGTTCATAAAGTTGGCTCACAGTATACCAAATTTTTTCCCAAGAAGCATTTTCAGAAGTGCTCACTGGCTTCTGACACAGTTTTGCTGCGAAACTGTTTCATGAACCATTATATTGAGCCAGATTACAAACAGAATCTATTTCCTGTGAGCATCATGGCTAGGAGACCTTCTCACGAGCCAATCTTTCTGTTAAATGCTCCAAATTACCAGTTAATTGCTCTAGCTGATGCAACTGGCTTATGCATCTTCCAGATACCAAGTCAGAATGAAACAGTGCAGATAACTGCAAATTATCCAGTGAATTTCAAGCCATTTATATAGCTAATCAAATATCGGACATGCTTAGCATTTATCCAAATGTACTTGAATTGATAAAACCTACAACCTCAGAATGGCATATTTTTTCTCATTAAACAGCATATATAGTAATTAATGTATCTAAATTATGAAGTCAACATTTTAACTGCTAATGTACTTGGATGCAGCTAATAAAATTTGGTTTTATTTAATTTATTTTGCATACCATAATGATTTTTATGAAGAAAACACACCTATATCATAATTTATAAAGAAATACAAATGCAGACCAATGTCTAGACAACTGGTTGTTGATTACTCTTGGTTAAATGATTATCTGAATCTTGAAAGGACTACATCATAAAAAAATAATATTTTAGTCTAATCATTATGGCATATTCAAAATTTCCTTAGGTACCATAACCAGACATGGTAATGAGTGCAAAACTGCTTTATTAAATAACACTATAACTATATAGGGTTAATGAAATTGAAAAAAATAAGGACTTTTGAATTACAATGGGCCACTCATGCAGAATAATTCACTCACAATACTGGATTTCAATTGGAGACTGATTTAATACTGATGTTAATGAAGTGCCAAGAATAGAGTGAGTAATAGGTGAAATTCCTTTGCAGCAATTTCCAGGAAAGGGATTTTTTTTGTCATAGAACATTCTTAGGAATTTGAATTGGAGCAATTTCTTTTGGGTGGGAGGATCTGATTGAAAAGAGAGAGAGGAAAAGATGAAGGAAAATAAAAGTGAGGAAGGGGGAAATTTCTTTGCGAAATGAAAATCTGCTTATGTGTTATAAAATGAAATTGACTAAATGGATTAATGAAACAAACTCATCTGTCAATTTTCCAAGCTGAACAAATGCAGACAACAGAAATAATAAAGAGTTCAGATTTAAAAAAATTTTTCCCAGCTTTAATAATCTTGTTCTCCTTTGATATGTTCCTTTAAAAATTACCATCCTCGGTGCAACGAGTTTGATGTATCATAGGAATTCAATCATAAGTAAAACAAATGCATCTTATCACTGCAGTTATAGATAACATTTCCAAACAAGAAACCATCATTTCAAGATTAAACTCATTCAGTGGGTATAGTTGCACCATTCTCATTACCATCTCTATTTTAGAAAACTGTAAGGTTAAACATTTAATGTTTCACATGTTCCGGAAACAACACTAACCTATTTAATAAGATCACCGCTTCTTCCCACTGTACACCAGTTTCCAGATTTTCTAAATATATAACATTTACAGAACAGACAAAAGTCTCAAAACACAAAGCTGAATGGTTTAATAACATTAAGGCTGATTTTAACCCAGGGAACTTGAAGAATGCGGCCTATGAAGGAGCAGAGGAGAAGGTGATTTTAGCATAGTTTATTGGAAAAAGCGAAGAGACAGAAATAGCTCCACCTGATAGATCAGGTGGGCACCTCAGTGAAGGACCCAGACTGGAGTTTTTATAGACATGAGTATCAGTTAACCGTTTCTTCTTCCCTCCTCCCTCTTCTGGGAAAATCTGGGAGGGGGGTTTTTGGATGTGGAATTCCCCTAAACAAATCCCTCTGGACAATACATCAGGGTTCTTATCTATTGGAGAAGCAAATAACTTCTTCAGTCTAGTAGAGCCAGCTGTATCACTTCCTCAATTCAGTGAGTTCCTTTTGATACAGGAAGAGCAAGTTCATTTTGGGCTAGGGGAGATGGCCAAGAGGCTGGGTCCTGCTTTCAAAATTTGTTTCCTCATTTCACAACACATAAACTTATTTTCTTTAAAACTTCTCGGTGTTTCAGCCCTCTTACACACGTAGGCTAATATCTACCTAGCTGCCTTACTAATAAGGCATAATACTTGTGTATTTCAGAAAATGTTAGGCTTTACTACCAAAATTTCAAGGCTGCTGAAGGAGTCAAGAAATGGTGTAGACAGCAGACTCATAGAATGGCAGATGTCCTAAACAGCACTCTGGTCTCAGAATCAGCCCTTAAGGCATTCGGATCTGGCTGAAGAGCCCATGAGAGTATTTTAGGCTTGGAAAGCCAAGACACTCTGGAAAAAAAAAAAAAAAAAAAAACCAACAAACCTAAGTGAAAGATCTCTGAGAGTGAGATCCCAGTGGAAAGAATGGGTCATCAAAGAAGGAGGTACCTTTCTCTGAAGGGAGGAGAGAACTTACACTTTGACTACAACCTTGTCTAAATAAGATCAGAGTTGGCAAACTCAAAAGGCTTCCATAGCCTTGGCAACTCATGACAAGAGCCTAGGGTGATTACTGACACCATAAACAAGAGTGTCAATTGTTAAGTCAACAACAGGAGTCACTGTGCATTTAATCCCCATGTAGGATCTCTGTCCTTAATGTGTTGTACAATGTGAATTAATGCTATAATTAGTACTCAAACAGTACTTTATACTTTGTGTTTCTGTGTGGGTGCAAACTGTTGAAATCTTTACTTAATATATACTAAATTTATCTTCTGTATATAAAGAGAATTGAAAATGAATCATGATGTGAATGGAATGGGATAGGGAGTGGGAGATGGGAGGGTTGTGGGTGGGAGGGAAATTATGGGGGAAAAAGCCACTGTAATCCAAAAGCTGTACTTTGGAAATTTATATTTATTAAATAAAAATTAAAAAAAAGAAATTGTGTAGAGATTATCCTGCACCCTTTCATTGTGATTTAGAAATCCAATCTGGAATGTATTTCTCTTTCTCTTCCATTTGTTTGGGATGTTCCTTTCTGTTCCTGTGTAACAATACTGTATTTTATAAATTTCTTCTAAGATTGTGGAGAATAGAACATTTAAAGCAGTTTTTGGAAAATTAAAATGCCTTTTCTGTTTCTTTAAGATTTTGTCAGTGCTGGCCCCTTTCAGGCTTATTCTTATTTCTGCCACATTAATGTATAAATTATCACTTTGCTAATAAGATTCTTATGGTGTGAAATCTTTACAAGCTTCATGCTGACTTTTAAATAAACTTTAAAAATATTAGGTTGGAAAACTATTTCCTCTGAAATCCATTCCTTTGCTTCTATTTGACACTTATTTTCTACTTGGAAGTGCTGGGATTGTCAGATTTGTTTCCCAATTGTAAAAATAAAACAGGAACAGGTACTGTGGTGCAGTGAGTTAAGCTGTAGCCTGTGATGCTGCCATCCCATGTAAGCATCAGTTCAAATTCAGGCTGCTCCTCTTACAATACAGCTTCCTGCTAATGTGCCTGGAAAAACAATGGAAGATGGCCATATCCTGCAACCATGTGGGAGACTCAGATGGAGTTGCAGGCTCCTGATTTCATTTGGCCCAGCCTCATATATTGCAGCCATTTGGGGAGTAAACCAGAAGAGGGAAGTTCCCTCTCTCTCTCTCTCTCTGTCTTTGAGTGTGTCTCTTTCTCTCTTTTCTCTTCTCTCTCTCTCTCCTTGTCTCTCTGTAACTCTGTTTTTTCAAATAAATAAAAATAATTTTTAAAAACACAACCGGCTTCCTCTTCCCACTTTTTGCTTTGCTCATATCTCTCCATGGATCTTTCTGGTTTTCTTTGGAAATTCTATCCTGTGGGTATAGATCAATGCTACCTCTTCCATGAGGTAATTCCCAGCTTCCCAGCAACAAATAGTCAACTTCTATTCAGACCTCCGACAGAGATGAGGAACAACTAAACCATGGGCCATGTTCATGGAAGGCTTGAATATCATTTGGTCTGGCACTTACAAAGCAACTGTGGAAGGAACTCAAAATTCAATGCATTTTATAGCAGGTTTTTAAGATGATCATTTCGTATGGCCCATGAATGATGCTATGAACATCCAAATGGCCCTTGGCAGAAAAAAGTTTTTCCACCCCTGTTACAGCATCACTTGTATTTCTGAAATTTTAGAAACCAATGAGATGCATCTATCACTAAACTTGTAAGAGTGATGTCCCAGTTGCCCCTCTTCCAGGTCAGCTCTCCGCTGTGGTCCAGGAGTGCAGTGGAGGATGGCTCAAATGCTTGGGCCCTGCACCCCATGGGAAACCAGGATAAGTACCTGGCTCCTGCCTTCGGATCTGCGCGGTGCGCCCGCCGCAGCACACCAGCCGTGGCGGCCATTGGAGGTTTGAACCAATGGCAAAAGGAAGACCATCTCTCTGTCTCTCTCTCTCTCACTGTCCACTCTGCCTGTCCAAAAAAAAAAAAAAAAAGAGTGATATGTAGAACTGAGGTGTTTTATTATAAAAAGGAAGAGAATGGACTCAGAGGCCAGGCTGACTGGGTTCAAATATTAGCTCTGGTAATTGTTAGTTGTATGAGTTTGGGCCAGTTATTAGAACATGTTGAAGTTCAGTATGCCTACCTCCAAAAATAATATATTGATAGCTCTGATTCGAAAGAGTTGATACATTCAGAACAGATGGAATAGTACATTGCGTATGCCTTATGTCTATATAAGTGTTTACTATTTTATTATGTTATGGCTTTCCTGTTAATGTTGTACTCCCCTAGGCAGGACAATGCATTTTCTATTTCTTCTTGTTTATAAACCATAGTATCTTAGATAGTAGTTGCTGGCTACCTGCATGAGACCTAAATTCAAGAAGAATTCTTTGGGTTTCAATTTAACACAATGTGTTTTGTTTATTAGGAAGCTGCAGATAGGCAAAGTTGACTGTTTTGTTTATATCTATTTAGTCATCTATGAAATATTTATTGAGTACTTGTGATATGCAATATACAGTGGCAAAGTCAGTAGGAAGAAAAATATATACCCTTTGACCTCGAAATGCTCTGTCGTGCTTGATTATGAGCTATGCCATGCAAACAGAAATCATGGTATTGTGGAAAGAGTATGTAATTTTGACTCCTAAAGACCAGAATTTCTATCTTAGTTTGGCCACTTATAGCTCTGATCTGAAATATTATTTATGCACACAGTTTCACCACAGGAAAAGGAAAAGAAAAGTTACACTAGCAAGGTTTTAATGGTGACAATAATTTTTTTTGTAAACCTATCTTATTATTTAGCACAGACTAGTCAATTGATAAACATCAATTTTCTTCACCAAATTAAAAAATAAGATTTTTATGAATCAAAAGGTATACATAATATTAAGATAAAATATCAAGGCATATGTGAATGTGAAGAGTCTATATGTTCATTAGTTCCATTGCTTCAAAAATAATAATTAGTTTGTACTCAGTACAAGAGACTGTGTTTGGTGCTATAGAGAAATTCAACATGAATGGTATATGAAAGCTGATATTTAAAGACAGGATTTTGACCAGTTAGGTTGGAAATTATGTATTCTAGTTTTGAAAAAAAATAGATGGCATATCAAAGAATAGTGAGAAATCAAGTTTTGTTGGGTGAGAAGACACTTTTTTAAAAAAAGTAGAATGAAAAAAATCTTGAATGGAAGTTGGGTTAGTTTATAGGATGGGAGGATGAGAGATTTTCACTGAAATTAGTAGATAAGAGGAAGCCATTGACTGTATATTGGCACTGGGAAATAACAATAACATAATCAGAGCTGCACTTTCAGAGATTTAAACTAATAGTTTGGGTTTAAAAGATAGAAGCGTCTAGTGATACGGACCTCAAGCTGTGCACATAGAAATTAGTTCTGAATTAGGTTACAATCGTGAATAGACAGAGAAGATCAACTGAAAAAGATGTCTACTTTCAGTATCATCTGAAGAATACAAAAAGATATAGAAATGGAATGAATCTTTCCCAGTACCTATTTATCTGGCATGGGTACAAGTGGGGTTCTGAAATTTTGATCTAATACAATATTCTTTTTTTTTTTTTTTTTTTTTGACAGGCAGAGTGGACAGTGAGAGAGAGAGACAGAGAGAAAGGTCTTCCTTTGCCGTTGGTTCACCCTCCAATGGCCACCGCGGTCAGCGCACTGCAGCACGCTGCAGCTGCGCTGATCCACAGCCAGGAGCCAGGTGCTTCTCCTGATCTCCCATGGGGTGCAGGGCCCAAGCACTTGGGCCATCCTCCACTGCACTCCCTGGCCACAGCAGAGAGCTGGCCTGGAAGAGGGGCAACCGGGACAGAATCTGGCACCCCGACCGGGACTAGAACCTGGTATGCCAGCGCCGCTAGGCAGAGGATTAGCCTAGTGAGCCGCGGCGCCGCTCATACAATATTTAACACACTGATCAAGATACATTATAAGTTGGATAAGTATTCAGTGTGAAGTTTATACAGCACCTAAGTAAAGGAACAAGAATTTGAGCCCAAATATATTTGATTTGAGAGCCCTAACTCACTCTGTCATTACAGTTAGCTTCCAAGATTGGAGGGCTATTAATCACTATTTTCAAGGTGAAAAAGACAGCATGCATAACTTAGATATTCTTTTATAATTGAATAAGTGTTGAGATCATGTCAAAATGTAGACTCCAGTTATTTAATATTTATGTCCTAAGTCAACATTTATCTAATATTCTAGATTAAAATGAATTTTTCTTTTAAAGCAAAATATTTCTAACATTGTTATAAACAAACACATATACACAAAAGTCCAACAGAAGATAACATGGAGTGGAAGATACCAATGAATTTGTTGCACATGGAGAGCTGATGAAGTCAGAAAGATGAAGAAAGGCAAAAGAAGCCACCGGCTTCCTGGAAGGTCTACAACAAGGAGTGAACCTGTATCTTCTTGTTCTTGGAGCTAAAAAACGCTAAGTATAATAGAAGGCAGAATGTGGTATGGGACGTAAAGGTTTTTTTTTTTTTTTTTTTGCGTGTGAATTTGAAAGCAGAGCAGCAATTTTTCTACACACTCCTTAAATTATGTGCTTAATTAAAAGATCAAAAATGGTAATTTTATGAGTGCCAAACTTTTATACTGCCATGAATTAAAAAGTTTCTGCTCAGAAGTCTTAAGAGATTACTTAAAGATATGTCTAAAACAAATAAGAGAGGAAACAGAGAAAGCTATAAAATTGCAGGCCCAGAAGACTTACAGGTAAAAAACCTAATTGCCAAAAAGTCTGGAGCAAGGCTAGGTGACCTCAAATCTAAATTATGGGAAACTGGAGCACTCCAGCAGGGAGGTGCCTGGGATTTACAAGGTTCTCAATATGTAGAGAATCTTCTTAAAATGCTTATTAATGTGTCTGTCTGAAAGACAAAGAGTTGGGGAGACAGATACGGAGATCTTCCATCTATTGTTTCATTTCTCAAATGTGCATAACTGGTGAGGCTGGGTCAGGAGAAACCAGAAATCTTGAACCCAATTCAGGTCCCCAATAAGAGTGGCTGGGATCCAAGTACTTGAACCAGCAACTTCTGCTTCCCAGAAGTGGGCTTTACCGGCAAGCTGGCATCAGAAATGGATTTTGAATTCAAACCTAGGAACCTCAATATGAAAGGTGAGCACTCCAGGCACTGTGCCAGACATCCACTCCAAGAATCATTTTAAAAAGGTTATAGTAAGGGGCCAGTGCTGTGGCACAGCAGGTTAAACGCCCTGGCCTGAAGGGCTGGCGTCCCATATGGGTGCCGGTTCTAGTCCTGGCTGCTCCTCTTCCGATCCAGCTCTCTGCTATGGCCTGGGAAAGCAGTAGAAGATGGCCCAAGTCCTCGGGCCCCTGCATCCACATGGGAGACCTGGAAGAAGCTCCTGGCTCCTGGCTTTGGATCAGTGCAGCTCCGGCCGTGTGGCCATCTGGAGAGTGAACCAGTGGATGGAAGACCTCTCTCTGTCTCTACCGCTCTGTAACTCTTTCAAATAAATAACATAAATCTTAAAAAAAAAAAAGGTTATAGTAACAATGGGTAGTGTTCAGTACTGTTGTGTACATGATACTGAAAAGGAGAAGAAGGCCTTCCCAATGCAACAATATTACTAATACAGGGGATTACAGATGATTGTTGAATTCTGGGTTTCTGGTGTGGAGAAGACCTAGAGTCAGATATAGACAAGCAACAAGAAAATTCCGAATGAACTTTAATGTGTTTGACTCAGAAATTTTTAAACCAACTAAGAGCAAATGCAAGACATTTGTTGTCTACCAAGACAACACTTTAGACAGTGATACTTTAGGAGAAGTAGATGTTGGGTTTGTGTGGACAACAGTAATGCAGGTATGTTGAAATGATTACCAAGTGCATTTATCCAAATAGAAACATTGTATTAGAGTACACAGTTGCTATCCTCTGTCAAATATGAGGCTGGAGATGAGTAATGGTGACTTTTGTCATTTGTCTGTACTAATCTAAATTGAATAGATGTTTGAAGTATTTGAATAGTTAAAAGAATTAAAGTGTTATGAGAAGGAGGCCCAATTTCCCCCGGTTTCCATAATTCCTAAAGAAAGTATCCAAAAATAGTATTTGAATGAAGGGATAATCCAAACTAACAAATAAATCCACAAAGATCCTAGCACACCCTGAGAAGCTGCAAATAAAATAAATGTGTGACCAACAACATATAGTAACTCATATGTATTAGAGGTCTTCTGATTGGCAAACTCCAAGATCCAGTTTTAAGAGAGATCAAAGTTCTCCTCTACCTTTTACAGTTTCTGAGGAGGCTTAAGTGTTAAACTGACCTGGGTTCAGCATTGTGGTATAGCAGGGAAAGCCCCTGACTGCAACGTTGGTGTGCCATATGGGCACTGGTTCATGATCACTTCCAATCCATCTCCCTGCTAATGCACCTGGGAAAAGCAGTGGAAGATGACCCAAATGATTGGGCCCCTGCCACCCACCTGGGGAACTCAGATGAAGCTCCTGGCTCCTGGCTTCAGCTTGGCCCAGCCTTTTGGCCTTTGTGCATATCTGGGGAGTTAACCAGAGGGTAGAAGATTCTCTCTCTCTCTCTCTCTCTCTCTCTCTCTTTATTTCTCCTTCATCCTCTCTATACCTTTGACTTTCAAATAAATAAGTAAATCTTAAAAATATTAAAAAATAGGAGTTATACTGACCTAAGAAAAGCTATCAAGAATAAAGCATAACTATATTATTTTGTAATTTTTACAAGCTTTATTTAATTTATTTATTTGCTTAAGGCAGGTTGACAGAGAATGAGGGAGATATATCTATCTATTTATCTATCTATATATTTGGAAGGAGAGAGAGAGAGAGAGAGAGAGAGAGAGAGAGAGAAAGTCATATACCAGGTCTTATTTTTAAAATCTTGTGGAAAAGAAAGTCTTTCTCTATCTTTCACTGTATTTTCTTACCTAGTAAATTAAGGCATCTGCAGCTCTATTGGGTCTTTTCTTGTCCGAATCTCACAGTCTTATAAAGTTGACATTTCTGTTAGCATCTTGGAGAACATTCTGTACCAGAAATACTGTGTTCCCTTAGGAAGCACCATCTCTGGCTGTGTTCTTTAAGTTCAGAAAAGTTTGATGTACACAATCCTCATTCCATATGAATCTTGGTGTCTTAAAAGCAAGATGAGCACATGGTCAGGGCCAAGGTGAATTTCTCCCCTTCCACTACAATCTTTGAGTATTTTTTTAAGAAGTGTTCTGGTTGTATATAGTTTTTTTGATATCTCTTCTGCCTGACATATTTAACTTTTCCCTTTAGATTTCCCAGTGTTAAAGAAAGAGATGAAAGAGGAATTTTTACTGTAATTTGCAACATTATACTTGGTTGACACCACTTGTTTCTCTGAAAAACTTTACTTCTTAAAATTTAAGTACTATTTGTCTAAAACTAATTCATAAATATTTTAAGCTATTTAAGTAAGGGAGGGAATAATTGGAATTTTAAAAACTTGCATTTTTCTATTCTATGTATTTCTAGAAAGAATTATAGTATTATATATAATTTAAAGAATATTTCTACTATGTAATTCATTTTATAACTATAAAACATAGAATTTTAAGGTTTGAAAAGATAATAATCATCCAGTTCAGGGAATCAGCAAAGTACAGCTTAGTGTTGTAAAGTTGTTCTTGCAAATAAAAATTTATTGGCATATAAAATAAAATAAAACAAATTTCCAATATGAAATGTATAGGAAACTACAAATCTCCATGAACCTACACATGTGTACATATAAACACAGAATAAGAACCGGAGAATCCTGTTAGCTCTTTTTCTTACTTCAATGAATTGAGACTATCTTTATTTGGTAGCCAAAAGGAAATTTGCTACTAAAGAGAGGATGTATTAATATCACCTACAATGAAGGCCTCTGTGATAGGATGAATATGCAAATCTGATTTCTACATTCCTCTATTCATGTTTAATCAATGACACTTAATTAAAGAGGGCACAGTTTGTGACAAATAAGTATACTTGGTAATAGACTTATATCTTTGTTGCTCAACCTCTATAAATATGCTTTAGCACTCAATTGGCACCTAATTAACAAATAATTAGAGCCTCAAAGAATATAAATTTACATTTAGTTGCATTAGTTAACTCAGCACCATTAATGCTTGGCTCCCACTAGCCTTGTACATGGGAATTTTACTACAGTTATTTCTCTTGCCAAGTGAAATGTCAGGAAAATAAGAGTTATTAGAGCATTCTAATTGAAATTTGAAAACTAATTAAAATGTGTGTTTCTATTTAGGAGCAGCTGGATGAAAAAATCTGAAGCAAAAATAAATCAATCTATTTATACTGTAACTGTCATATATTCTCAAAATTAAATCGAAACGTGAGAGTTTTGATTTACAACATAACCAAATATATAAACCAAAGCACTTTAAACTTGTTCAAAAAGTTGTGAAGATATTTTTGAAACTAAACAGAAATAAAATCTGCTTTTCCTGGGATAAACTAACAAGTAAAATAGCAAGTAGTAGAATTTTAACAACATTATATGGAAAATACAGCAACACTGGCCAATATCAGCAGTTTCATTCACAGGAATTGCATGGGATTAAACTTTTGCAAAGAAAAACTTGGCAGGCAAAGTTGTCAAACTCTTTCCAGAAATCAACTGACAAAGAAAACACACACACATGCACACATACATGCAGAGTCAAGAAAATTCTGGTATCCCTAAACTTCAAATTACAGATATGTGAGCCAAAAGACACCATTTCAGAATCTTAACTATCTGAATGTATGTTAAAAATGTATATACTTTTTTAAAAGAACAATGCTTATATTTTACAACATAGTGATTTATCCCTAGGGGTTGCTAGTATTGAGAATGCTCAGCACTTGAGAAAAAAACAGAAAGAAAATCCCCACAAATATGGGGGATCACTGCATCCTTTCGGCATATAATGGAGAATTTACTGAGCCCCTGCCTCTAAGCTGGCAGGCACTCCCCATTTACCAGAAAAGCCACAGTGAGGATTGGTCATTTCCTTTGCCCAAGTTGTGGGAAGCATTCATTCAATTCAGACTACAAGTGTTTGAAATCCCTGTCCTCCCTTAGGTTTCATTATCGTGGGAAGGAGGACAGTATCTGCAATGTAAAATCCAGTTCACACCAGTCCTTGGATTTCCAAACTGCATTTCATCTATGTATTCAGTTATTTATTGCCCAAGCAAATGGCAAACATGGGAATAGGATTCTCCTGTTGGAGACATACACAATAATAATAACAAATAGATACAATTAAGTGAAAGAAGTTCTTTTCTTACTCTGAAAACCGTACAAAACCAGACAGCTTCCACTGCTACCTACATATGTCAATGTTTGTGACTTCCAACATATACTATAAGAAAAATGATGTAAAGTCAGTTTGGGCAACGTATAACATCTTTTTTTTTTTTTTTTTTATCTTGGAAGAGAGTTTTTAGTTCAAAGTGAAATATAGTTTAAAGTCAGAGTTGTGTGGCTGCAGTCAGAACAGTTGTCCGAGACATGAGAAGAGCAAGAGGTGATGAAAGAGCCCCAGAGCCATGGCCTTGTGAGGCAGCCTGTACCCCTAGAGTCTGCTAGGCTCAAGTGTATGCTTCCAGCAGGCAAGATGGCTGCCTGGTGAGTGAACCGTCTCCAGAAGAGAAGCTAGAAGGATCGCAGAAGCCTTGAAAGGAGGTGAGAGAGAGGGAACAATATCCATCCAGAGAACTGTAAGTGAGAAGTCGCCAAGGACTGGAGGACACTGAGACAACTGGGACATGTTCCAGATGGACAAAGCAAGAGGAAGCCCTACAACCTTCACATCAGATGGGGCCAGTGACATTGTGCTGTGTTCCTCCCTCTACTCCAACCCGAGCAGGATTGGTGGAAAGGAGAAATGAGGGTGAGAGAAGTCATCTGTACTCTCTCCGCTACCACTGATCTCAGGTTTACAGGAAGCACACACCCAGGGTAGAAATGTGTGTGTGTGTGTGAGAGAGAGAGAGAAAGAGAGAGAGAGACAGAGAGACAGACAGAGAGAGAGAGACAGAGAGAGAGAGAGTCAGAGACAGAGAGAGACAGAGAGAGAGAGAGAGAGAGAGAGACATGCACACATACACACAAACACACACACACACACACACAGAGAGAGAGAGAGATTGAGATTGTGTATGTGGAAGGCTTCAAGTTTAATCAATTTTAAAGTTTTTTCCTGGCATTGGACATTTAGACTACTGACCTTGATTTTGTTTGAGACATGTCTTTTCTTTTCCTTTCTCTTGAATATGCCCAGCACTTAATGGATTTTTCTGACTTTATTCCCAAATCCAAGTAACTGTCAGATTATCTCGGTTCACAAGTTTCTCCTAGAAAAAAAGCAACACAACCATTGCATTTAGCCAAATTATGCCCCAGAGACCTGAAATGGTGACTACGTTTTCCCAAATACACAGCATCTACACTGGCAGCATCTGGTTGATGACAGCTGTGTACGCATGTGGTTAGGAACTAAACTGATGACACATTAATTTAGTGTGTCTTCATGATCGAACTGATCAACTCAGCAAAATCGACCATGTGGTAAACTTTATTGATCTTAAAGGTAGCCATGTGAACCACATTACAGGACAGGGTTTCTGTCAGTTTGTGCATATAGATATAGACAGACCTTGATCATAAAGCATTTTCAGATGAAAGATCTTACTGCAAAATATTTTTTAAAATTTGAGAGTCAGGCACACAAAGTGAGAGAGAACTAGAGAGAGAGAGACAGAGAGAGCTCTTATTCACCAGTTTACCTCCAAAATGCCCATGATCAGGTTGAGGTCAGGATCTTCAAACTATGTGCATGTCTCCCACATGGGTATCAGGAACCCAACTATTTGAGCCATCACTTACTGCCTTCCAGGCGCTGCACTAGCAATAAACTGCCACGAGGAATGGAGGCAGGACTCAAACTTAGTTATTCCAGTATGGGCTGCAGATGTCACAATAGGTTTCTTAACTGCTAGATCAAATACCTTCCCCTTAGCCACACCCCAGAAACATTTTAATAAGTATCCTGACATTGGATTGATGTATTACTATCAATTAAAAAAACAGTAAGAAACAAAAACAAATAATCTGATATTTTAAGATCTGTGTTTATTAGTGAGAGGTCAGCTCCCATACAAAAACCTCTAAGACTAATATGGAAGTCCAACTTGAAGACAATTGCCAGGGAAGTTCATTCACATATGGCTGCATCCTCTGGCACAGTACTGAATGACTTTGAGTTGACCTTGAAATTTATGGTCTGGCACAAAGTGTCATTAAACAGGGAACAGCTTGTTCAATGCCTTGATAGCAAACTACACCCGGCAATGTGTTAACAGTGGAGAGAAATAAAAATACCAATTCAGTTTTAATTTTGGAATAGAGAATGGACTGTGATTTTGAGAAGTAGTCACAAACTTATATGACAATTCTAAAGCAAAAAGACAAAATCTGTGATCTTCTAAGTGTGCTTCAATTGCAGACTGGAAACAGGCCATTATGACTGAGCTGTGAACAGCTGGTGGGCATGAGAGTAGTGCAATGGCCTTCATCAGGCCTCTTTCTGTAAATTTATGAATTGGTCTTTTTCTTCGCACTGTAGAGTAAAGGGAAGCTAACTTATGTTATATATGAAACATGTGAGACACCACAACCTATGAATGACAGCATATATGAACTTCAGAACAGTTTACATCCTCATTACACAAAATATTATAAAATTGAAGTTGGACCCAAGGCATTTTTATCCTTGAGTTCTTTTATCCTATGAGTTCTTTGTAAATGTCTAGCCTGTCATACAGATTGTATCGGTTAATAGGATTTTTTCCTCTATTATCACAACATGTATGTAAAATTTTTAAGTAAATCATCAATATTATAAACAACAATAGAACCATAAGAATGTCTATTTGACATTAATTAATCCACCTATTAAAAAGAAAATGTGAATGGATTATTAATCACTTGT
Source organism: Oryctolagus cuniculus (assembly GCF_051225735.1). NCBI lineage: Eukaryota > Metazoa > Chordata > Mammalia > Lagomorpha > Leporidae > Oryctolagus > Oryctolagus cuniculus. Next base: position 85,258,047 of record NC_142872.1, read on the forward strand.
GACAAAAAAAAAAAATGCCAGGTGAACCTGCCTATTCACAGTCTCTGAAAGAAATGTATCACTATCATTATTTACACAGTGTAGTAAGAGATTATCAGCAGTGTGTACCCAACTTAAGTGTGGACCATCTGTGGTCATTGGTGTGAGCTGTAAAGAACAGTTGAGTGAGTTCAATCAAGCTCCCTCTTTCTGACATTCCTGCTGGAACTGGGGAGCAAATTGCCCAAGTGGGAGCTGACAGAGACAGACAGTCATGGACAGATGGGCAGAGTGCCAGCATCACTTCATGGTTGAAATCTAGGGTTGAAAGTAACGTATTCCTTCAAGCTTGGGTTTCCAGAACCACTTCTGGTCTAGAAAATCCTTCTAATTCCACTTTCTAGTGGATCAGCCCTCATCTTTGTATTTAAAAATTACTTAACTAATTTGAGAGGCAGAGAGACTGAGAGAGACAAATAGAGAGAGAGAGAGAGGGAAAAACAGAGAGAATGCTCCCATCTGCTGGCTCACCGACTAAATCCCACAATGATGGGTGGGACTGGGCTGGGCTGAAGTCAAGAGCTGGGAGCACAGTCCAGCTCTCCTATGTGGGTGACAGGGACTCAACCAGTTGAGCCGTCATTGCTGCTTCCCAGTGTCTTCATTAGCAGGCAGCTGTGGTCAGGGGCCTGAGCCATGTATTGAACCCAGTCACATCAATGTGTGACACAGGCTTCTTAAGTGCTAGATGAAATACCCACTTTCCTACCCTTGGATTTATTTATTTATGTATCTGTTAAAGATTTATTCATTTATTTGAAAGGCAGAGTTACAGAGAGACAGAGGCAGAGAGAGTAAGAGAGAGAAGTCTTCTATCCACTGGTTCACTCCCCAGATGATGCAATGGCCGGAGCTGCACTGATCTGAAACCAGGAGGCAGGAGCTTCTTTCAGGTCTCCTATGCAAATGCAGGGGCCCTAGGACTTGCGCCATCTTCCACTGCTTTCCCAGGCTATAGCAGAGAGCAGGATTGGATGTGGAGCAGCAGGGACTTGAACCAGTGCCTATGTGGGATGCAGACATTGCAAGTGGTAATTCTATACCCTTGGATTTATTTTATAAAATTTATTTATTTATTTGAAAAGCAGAGTTAAGAGAGATAAAGGGAGAGAGAGAGAGAGAGAGAGAGAGAGATCGATACCATCTGTTGTTTCATTCACCAAATGGCTGCAACAGCAAGAGCTGGACCAGGCTGAAACTAGGAGCCAGGAACTTCATCTGTGTGTCCCACCTGGGTACAACAGCCAAATAACTGGATCATCTGCTGCTGCTTTCCCGGGCACATTAGCAGGGAGCTGGATCAAAAATGGAGTAGCTGTGACTGAGAGTGGAAAGAACTTGTGCCCATATGGGATGCTGGTGTTGCCAGTGGTGGCTTAACCTGCTATGCCATAACACCAGCCTCCTGTCCTTGGGATTTTAAAGAGTTCTCTAAAAAGTCTTGGAGCAATTCTAGGAAAGAATAATCACCACAAAAGTGAGGAAATAGGCCGGCGCCGCAGCTCACTAGTCTAATCCTCCGCCTGCGACGCCGGCACCACGGGTTCTAGTCCCAGTCGGGGTGTCGGATTCTGTCCCGGTTGCCCCTCTTCCAGGCCAGCTCTCTGCTGTGGCCCTGGAGTGCAGTGGAGAAGCACCCAGCTCCTGACTTCGTATCAGCGCGGTGCGCCGGCTGTGAGGAAAGAAAAGTGAAGGAAAATGATGTGTGCCATTTTCCTTTTTATGGGACTACAGTTCTGTGTAAAGGAACCTTAGACGTTTTCTGCTTAAGAATTTCTGAAACTTAGATGCATTAGTCTGATTTCCCAAGCATCCATCTATAAAGTATAAAGCAGATTCACGTTCTAAGATTTGATTATTGTTTATAACCCTTAGTTGTAGTCCTGAGGAACAGCGGTTTTTCTACTTACTACTTATTGAATTCTTTATTTAGTGAAGGTTTAAGTTTATCATTATACACTGAAAATGTCTCATTGCAAAATTTTTAAAAATAAGAAAGGAACAGAAAGAGTGGTGAGAATGAGGGAGGGAGGGGGCTATGGTGGAAAGTATCATTATGTTCTTAAACCTGTATATATGAAATACTTGAAATTTGTTCCCTTTATATAAATGGAAATATTAGTAAAAACATAGATATATCAATCATTGTAAACCTTATTTTATTCTAAATATAATAAATACTTTAAAATGAGATTATTATGGAAACTTGACATGACTGGATATTGAGAATCATAATGGTTATATTTTGAAAAGATAATCCTTTTCTTTTAGAGGTACATATAAATTTGCTTCAAGATAATCTGCGTGGGAATAAAGGCAGGGAGTGTGCTGGGAACAGAATAAATGCAACAAGAATAACTGAACCAATAATTATTGAAGCTGATAATGAGTTACCATAGTTCAAAAGACTACTCTACATCTGTGTGTCACAAGTTTCCCATAATAAAAAGCTTTAGGAAAAATAATAAGAGTAATAAAATTATTATTTTATAATAATAATTATAATAAAATAATAAGAGTAGTAAATTATAATAATAGCATTAGAATAATAACAAAAAATAAAAAAGAGATCCTGGTACTCAGCTCCCTTCAGCCTGTTTAGAGTGGTTCTTGGATTGTCTTTTTCAGCAAGCCCCTCAAGTGATTTTTTTAAATTTATTTTTTATTTTTGACAGGCAGAGTAGACAGTGAGAGAGAGAGACAGGGAGAAAGGTCTTCCTTTCCCGTTAGTTCACCCCGCAATGGCCGCTGCGGCCAGCGCACCGCGCTGATCCGAAGCCAGGAGCCACATGCTTCTCCTGATCTCCCATTGGGCCACCCTCCACTGCACTCCCAGGCCAGAGCAGAGAGCTGGACTGGAAGAGGGGCAACCGGGCCAGAATCCGACGCCCCAACCGGTACCCCAACCGGGGTGCTGGTGCTGCAGGTGGAAGATTAGCCTATTGAGCTGCGGCGCCAACCAAGGGATTTTTTTTTTTTAAAGATTTATTTTTTACTTGAGAGTCAGAGTTACACGGAGGTGGAGAGAGAGAGAGAGAGAGAGAGAAATAGAGAGAGGTCTTCCATCCGATGGTTCACTCCCCAATTGGCTGCATCGGCGGAACTGCGCTGATCTGAAGCCAAGAGCCAGGAACTTCTTCCGGGTCTCACACACAGGTGCAGAGGCTCAAGAACTTGGGCCATCTTCTACTGCTTTCCCAGACCATAGCAGAGACCTGGATTGGAAAAGGAGCAGCCGGGACTAGAATCGGCGCCCATATGGGATGCCGGTGCTTCAGGCCAGGGCGTTAACCCGCTGTGCCACAGCGCCAGCCCCCCCCCCCCACTTTTTTAAAGATTTATTTATTTATTTATTTATTTTTGTTTTTGACAGCTTATTTTTATTTTAAGCCAAATATCAAAGTGAGAAGACAAAAGAAATAGAATAGATGAACCTGAATAATATAGAAGGACAGGTTCTCATGAAACTTTGTTTCCAGTCATATATTTATATGTATGTGGGTCTTAGTTACTCCACGCGGGCGCAGGGGCCCAAGGACCCGGGCCATCCTCCACCGCCCTCCCAGGCCACAGCAGAGAGCTGGATGGGAAGAGGAGTACCCAGGAGCCCATATGGGATGCCGGCGCCACAGGCGGATGATTAACCTGTGCCACAGAGGTCACTTTCTATGTGAATTATAGTAACACAAAACCCATTTTTTCTGGGATGTCAGGTATGTCCTCCATTCCTAAAGAGGGTTGGCTTTCATTTGAATAGAGGATGCATGGCTGGGTAGACCAGCAGCAAAGGATTTAAGCTACAGTTCTACACCACGTAATGGTACTAGGGTTAAGGAGGACTGCAACACTAACGGGTGGGCCCACAAGTTTGCATCCCCTAGTGATGTCACAGCATCTTCACTGTGTAAGTGCATTCCATGAGGTTCTCATTAGGAGGCAACTGGCTAATGCCACATTTTCCAGGATGCATCCCCAACGTTAAATATGGCATGACTATATGTGATTGGGCAAAAAGAAATATTCAAGTAAGGATCTTTCAATGAGCTAGAAAGAGAGAACTTCTCACATAAAGTTAGAAAGAGTAAAGAAAAAAAGGAAGAGAGGAAGGAAAGGAAACTGTATTTAAAAAGAAAAAATAGGAAATCTGTTAAAATTGATGAATGATGTAGTAAAATCTTTAGTGAACTGGATGAAAAAAAAAACCCTTTCAACCCAAACACATACCACAGTCTTCTATAAGAGCTATATTACGAAGACCAGCAACTCTGAATCAAAACCTCAGATAAGGTGACGGCACAGTGCTGGCACCCCGTATGGGCACCGGTTCGAGTCCCAGCTGCTCCTCTTTGATCCAGCTCTCTGCTGTAGCCTGGGAAAGCAGCGGAGGATGGCCCAAGTGCCTGAGCCCCCGCACCGGCGTAGAAGACCTGCAGGAGGCTCCTGGCTTCAGATTAATGCAGCTCCGGCCGTTGTGGCCACCTGGGGAGCGATTTATTTATTTATTTATTTATTTATTTATTTATTTTTGAAAGTCAGAGTTACACAGAAAGAGAAGGAGGGGCAGATAGAGGTTTTCCATCTGCTGGTTTGCTCTCCAATTGGCTGCAACAGCAGTAGCTGCGCCAATCCAAAGCCTGGAGCCAGGAGCTTCCTCCAGGTCTCCCATGCAGATGCAGGGGCCCAAGGACTTGAGCCATCCTCTACTGCTTTCCCAGACCATAGCAGAGAGCTGGATTGGAAGTGGAGCAGCTGGGACTTGAACCCGCACCCATATATGATGCGGGCACTGCAGGCAGTGGCTTTACCCACTACTCCACAGCAGTAGAATCTCAGTGGATTCTAAGGTCTAGCACCAACGTGGCTTGGGTCTTGATGTTGCCAACTCTTTCATTTTGAAAATGAGATGAGGCACAGTGTCTTCACGTGTCAATCCCTAAACAGTTAATATGTAGACAGCCTGATCAGGACTAGTATCACTGTGTTTTAAGTGTTTTTTTTTCTGGGACTGGCTCCACCTGCAGTGCCAACATCCTATATGGGCGCCAGGTTCTAGTCCTGGTTGCTCCTCTTCCAGTCCAGCTCTGTGCTGTGGCCCGGGAAGGCAGTGGAGGATGGCCCAAGTGCTTGGGCCCTGCACCCGCATGGGAGACCAGGAAGAAACACCTGGCTCCTGCCCATATAGGATGCCTACATCACAGGTAGAAGCTTAACCCACTTTGTGACAACGCCACTCTCCCCACGTGCCTTGAAAGCCATATTAGTAGATTAGACTTTACAAATTCTCAAAGGTGAGTTGATTTGAGCTTTATAGTGCCATCTGCATAGCATACCTTTCTGTTACTGTACTCTTTATCAAAGCTAAAACTAAGTGAAAAATGCTGGATACACACATCCTTAAGGAAATGCTAGAAACAAATTACAATTGCCCGCAGTAAAACTCATTTATGACACTGGGAAAGCACACAGAAGGATCTTAGTAAAGATTCAATATGTGCTATGAACGATGAATCACAGGGCATATTTATAAGTAAAATGTAGGTTTTAAGATTGTTTTTTGAATAGAATGTTGCCATATAAGTTTTAAATAACATGTCAATATTATTCTACGATTGAATCAAAATCAAAGCTAAGATATGAAGTTTTCTAAACTATGATAAAATACTTACGATTGGAATATTCTTCTTTTTTGTTTTTTTGAAGATTTATTTTATTTATTTGAAAGACAGAGTTACAGAGAGAGGTAGAGACAGAGAGAGAGAGAGGTCTTCCATCCACTGGTTCACTCCCCAGATGGCTGCAAGAGCCGGAGCTGCGCCAATCCAAAGCCAAGAGGCAGGAGCTTCTTCTAGGTCTCCCATGTGGGTACAGGGGCACAAGCACTTGAGCCATCTTCTACTGCTATCCCAGGCCATAGCAGAGAGCTGGATTGGAAAAGGAGCAGCTGGGACTAGAACTGGTGCCCATATGGAATGCTGGCACTTCAGGCCAGTGCATCAACCTGCTGCACCACAGCACCGGCCCCAACAATTGGAATATTCTTGAAATAAGCCTCTTAGTTTCTATTTGAAGTCATTTCACTAACTATTTTAATCTTAGGATGTTGCTTCTTCTGATTTGTTGTTTATTTAAATATTGATTTATTTGAAAGGCACAGTGACAGAGTGAGCGAGAGAGACAAGGAGAGAATTCTTCCACTTACTGGCTCACTCTCTAAATGGCTGGAACTCCTTAAATAGATTGGATTTCCTTCTGGGTCTCCCATGTGGGAGCCATCTTGCATTGGTTTCACAGATGCATTAGTAGGGAGCTGGATCAGAAGTGAGGCAGCAGAGATGCAAGCTGGTATCATAAGTGTTGGCTTAACCAACTGTTCCAGGGTGCTGTTTCCTGATTTATTGTTTTCATTACAGGGTTTGACTTTCCTCTGCTATTGGTTTAAATGATTCCTTAGGTGCAGCTTGATCTCTAACTCCCAGATTACCATGTTGTAGGATTCTTGAAGTACAGAAAAGAAAGAAGTTTAAAAACTACAAGAGATCAAGATTGGCACAAGGAAAAACTAAACATATTGATGTGTCTGTTGAAAAGCTGTGTCAATGTGCCTATCAATGAAAGCAAATGAAACAACATGAGCACAATGAAGAAAACAATCATCAAATGTGAACACTAACTTTTGCTGAGTAAGGAGAACTATTAGTTTCAGTCCTTTGTATTTTCCACATAGTATGCACATATTCATTTTCTCACAAAGGTAGGATGTTCAAAAGAATATTATGTGATTCTCTCCATCCCATTTGCTCCATCCTTCTCCAAGGCGAAGGGGTGATTATGCTATATATTATTTCATTTTTGGTTACTATAACAAAACACCTGAGGATAGGTATCTTATAAGGGAAAAAGCTCATAGTTTTGTTGGCTGAAATTGCAAATAGCCTGGCACTTGTTTTGGTGAGAGTCCCCTTAGCTATGTCGTGGCATGGTGGATGGTTGTGTGATGGGAGTGTGCTGGAAAGGAGGAGAGATCACATGATTTGATAAGAAGGGAGAAGGGAGAGCCAGTCTTGTAGTTTCCCATTGCACCCCATAATCTCTCAATGTCACCACTTTGAAGACCAAACTCCCAATATTCAAACCCTTGGGATCACACTGAAATCATATCCACACCATAGTACTAATTTGTCAGTACTTGCTATTTATTGTACAACATATTTATAGTAGGGAGATCATATCAAAGGGAAATAAAGGTATATTTCCTCACTTCCACGGAACAAGTCTTATCCTAGATGTTCATAGTGGCAAGGCAGGCTCAAGTTTCTATATATGGGCACAAATGTTGTGCTACTACATGCCTGAAATTCACTGAATACCACAGAAAATATCCAATCTCAGAGCAACTCAAACTGGACAATGTCCAAATATATTATAAAGTATATTAAAATGTATGTGGTATGAAAAGAAAATCAAATAATCCTCACAACAAGGCAATAAGGTAGACACTACTATTATATCTGTGTTTCATAGATGAGGAAAATGTGACAAAATGACTTGTCCCTATTTTGAGAATTAGAGGGCTACACAACTGGATTTCAAACCCTGGCAATCTGGAGTCCAGAAAAGATGTGAGGAGCTTAATGAAGTCTTCCAGAAAGACATACATAAAACTTTGAAATTAGTAAAGCAAACCCTTCTGTCTCTAGAAACTGATGCAAGGGCTTACAACAGATTCGGAGACACTTAGGCTTCAATAGTCATGGAACTCTTCGAGAACACCAAGAAGCATGGTGTTAACTGCAAGACTGCTCCCCCCAGCTACCACCAGGTCTGTGTCACAGAGAAAGCATCCCAGGCCACTCTGAAGATGCTCCAGGTGATTTCTAAATGTTCCTCAACCTCTAGCTCCTGCTATTTAGAGAGTGCCTAGGAAGTATGTAGCTAGGGAACATTGTTGGGGAAGAATGTAGCCCATCCTTTTCCCCAGTGCTGTTAGTGACGATTCTTGGAGGATTTGAAGCCCATGAACAGCTGCAGATCTGTTCACCCTAGCTTTGGGATGCAGAAGACTCATGACAAGCTGTGGCATTCATTCCTGTTCCCCTTCCCCACTCCTGCTGGTAGCATGGAGGTCTTTCCAGGAGGATGGATAATTAAGCAAACCTCAAAGAATACCAGTACCTTGCCCTGCCAAGTTTGAGTATTAAAGTGAGTAGCTCAATTGATAGTTCTGGTATTTAGATAAATTTGATCTCAATTGCACTTGAACTTAACTGGCTTCTTTATAGTATGTCCAGTATTAGTCAATGTACAAAGTATGACTTTGAAATTACTGCATGTGGGCTACCTTGCTTATTAAAATCATGAGAGAAGATACATTTGTTAAATTCTTCTGCTAATACTTAGTGTATTATTTATTTTAATATCAAACCACCATTAAAGTCTTCAGACCAAGGCAATTGAAATAATCACACATTAACTCACACAAGTAAGCAAGTAGCATCCCAAAATGGAAGAACAAGAAACAATGTTGCCTATTTCTGAAAATGAGCACAGTATTTTGAATCAAAATGCCTGATGATTCCACATGCTAGAGAATGACTGATCTATGATTTATCCAGGAATTCTTAAAAATGTATTTGAAAGTCAGAGTTACAGAGAGAGAAGAGACAGAAAGAGAGAGACATCTTCCACATGCTGGTTCAGACCCCAGATAGGCATAATGGCCATGACTGTACCAGGCCAAAACCAGGATCCAGGAGCTTCATTCTGGTCTTCTACAGGGTTGGAAAGGGCCCAAGCAGTTGAATCATCTTCTGCTGCTTTTCCCAGGCCATTAGAGGGAGCTTGATTCCAAGTGGAGCTGTGAAATACAAACCTGTGCCCATATGGGATGCTGGCATTGCAGGTGGTGCTTTACCTGCTACGTTACAATGTCAGCCCAAGGCTTATACAGGTTTTATTTGGTCAATAATTCAGTCATTGGGCAAGCATTTGGCCTGGTGGTAAAGATGAGTTAAAATGTTTGCAAACCATGTCAGAGTGCCTGAGTTCAATACTGGCCTCCTGCCCCTGTAGTTTCCTTTAATGATGGACTTTAGAAGGCAGTAGGGATCTCTAAAGTAATTGAGTTCTGTCACTCAGATGGGAGACCTGGGCTGGGTTAGCATCTCCAAGATTCAGCCTTGCCCAGCTCCAGGTATTGTGGACATTTTGGAAGTAAAACATGGATAGATTCTCTCTCTCTTTACCACCCCCTCCATGCCATTTTTCTCTCTAATCAATAAATAAAAATTTGAAAAAGCATGGTCATTGTGGAATTGAGAAGGAATTATATGCTGGTTTTTTATTGATGCACACTTTATTTAATTGCTGTAAGTAATCTAAGCGAGTGCCAACAATTTTCCACAGCTACTTGTAAATTTAGGTGAATTGTCAATCATAAACTTTTTCATGGAGTCACAATCAATAAAGATGTTTAAACAAGGATGTAAATTATTTCATGCAATTAAAGTCAATATATTATCAAATATTTTTGAAATTAATAATGGAAATGTTAGCAAAGCAACATTCACATAAAACCTACAGCTTAGTTTACTTAAGGCTAATATACTTACAGTTCTGTATTTACTCACTTTCTGTTTTTTAAAGGATCTTTGTAATTAGATGTAGAAATGAATAGAATACAACACAGCTTAGTTAGCATTAACCTGATACTAGAAAAGGTACAAGGCCTTTAGCTTATTTGAACATCAAGAAACCACTTTGCAGACAGATATTAGGTGGTGAAATCTGATTAGTGGCAATACAGACAAAATCAAGTGGCTACAGAGAAGTCAATGATACAGAGAATGGATGTTTGTAACCAGAAGACACTCAAATAATTTTCAATTTAAAAACTGTTCTCAAAAAGCAATTGAGATATTGGAAAACAATTTAGCAGTTCCTAAAAACAGGTAACCCAGAAATACTGTATGATTGTGCAACTTCAAATCTGGATATACACTCAAAAAATTGAGAAGAGTGTTCAATTAAAAAAATGTGTCACAGAAGAGGAAATTCTGGGAAAATGGCGGAATTAAATGCATCAGGAGTCTATCTTCCATTTATTACATCTAACTTAGGTGAATTACAACAATCAGCATAGTAGTAGTTACCAACCACTCACCCCTAGCCTCGTGGTAGACATCTTTGCACATGTTCTTGGAGCAGTCTGTAAACAGCTTGTGGCATTTAGAATAGCCTTAATGACTATGTCCTCCAAATATGGGAATCTGTAGTCTGATTGCTGGTTGCTGCTTCTGACCATTGATATTCAGACAAAGTTGAGTTTAGACAGTGTTGATGCATTTGCACCCATTGGGGCAAACCTTCCTCTTCTGGTTGAAGTAGTTTTCAGAAAATTCAGTGAGCCAGCATCTATCTTTTCTTTATTTTCCCCTCCTCTTAAGAGCCAGATATTAAAGACTAAAACATTAAAAAGCAACTGCATGTATGGGGAATATATTTAGAAAGTGGTAATGTATCTCCAGAAGTGGGGCACAGGCTTAGAAATGACATGAGAAATCCTTAGGTTTATACCTGAGGCTGAGCGTTGGCAGAGGCAGCCTTGTACAAAATACAGTATTGGGCACAGATAAAAATTGGGAAAGGGAGAAAATTTGATTTATAGAGCTACCACTTTATTAAATATAAAGGTCCACTTTCAACAAAAAAAGTAAACATAAAAATAGGGAAGCTTGGCTCATTCACAATCTAATAGAAAATACTCCTTAAAAATCTGATGACAGATGTATTAAACAAAGTTGTTAAATAATTGCATTAAATATGCTTAAAGGAGTAGAAGACATTTGAAGAAAGCCAAAGAAACAGGGTAAGAACAGAATGGAAATATCAATAAAGTGATAAAGAACCCAAAATAATTCTGAGATAAAACAACCATAACTGAAATGAAAAGTGCAATGGAGTGATTCAAAGGCAAATTTGAGCACACAGTAGAAGGAATCAGTGAACTTTAAGATAGATCAATGGAAATGGTCTATCTTGAGGAAGAAAAACAAATGAAGTCAGAGAAACTTATGGGGCACTATCGAGTAGACCAGTGTACTCACTGTGTGAGTTCCAGATGGAGATGAAAGAGCGAAAGATGCAAGAGAGTATTTGAAGAAACAGACTGGAAACTTGCCAAATTTGATGAAAGTCAGTAGTATGGACAGCTAAGAAGCTCAACAAAGTCTATGTGAGCGAAATTAGTGGATAAACACTAAGACACACTAATAGAAAACTTTTGAAAAAGACAAAGAAAGAATTTTGGACACAGAAAGACAGATGTTATTCATCACATAGATGATTTTCACTAATATTATTGGCAGATTTCTCACCATAAATTTTGGAGGCTAGAAGGCAGTAGCTTCAAAGTGCTAAAATAGAAATAACTGTGAAATAATATTCAGCAAAGCTACCCTTTGACACACAGGGTGAAACTGGTATTCTCAAATAAACAAAAAGTGAGGGAGTCTGTTGCAGTAGACTTGTCCTATGAAAAATGTTCAGGAGAGTTCTACAGATAAAATGGAGGGATGTTAAACAGCAAATTGCAGCATATGGGGAAATAAAGATCTCAACTAAGGTAGCTACATGGATAGTTATAAAGACTAGTGCTGTAACAATCATTTGTAGCTCCACTTTCTTGGTATTACCTAATATAAGAGACTAAGCAATTTTTAAAAAGCGTTTTTAAAAAATTATTTAACAGATAGACAACAATGCATTTCAGAGAACTCTTAGTGCATGTTTTAGGGCTTGCAGTATATAACAAGGTAGTGTTGTGATACCAGTTTTTGAAAGGGTAGAGACAAATCTGTTAAAGGAGCAAAGTGCTTGTTACTTTTGAATTTAAGTTCATGCAAACTCAAGTTAGAGTATTATAACTTTCAAATTTGAAATGTAAAGTCATGGTAACTACCAACAAAACAACTGTAGAATAGCTACTAAAAATGAGAAAGGAATTTGAACATTTAAGTTAAAAACTCCTGTCTTTTGCAACAAAATGAATGTAACTGGAGATCATTATGCTTAGGGAAATAAGCCAGACCCGAAGAAACAGATATCATATGTTTTATTTGATTTGTGGTAGCTAATATATGCAAATATATTACAAAGCATGTAATGTATACGAGTGAAAGTGATATGTTGAGATTTGATCAGTTTATAGCCCTTGTCTATACTCCTGTGAAAGAGTGGTTTCTCCACTTTCTACTTGTTCAATTCTATATTTAGTAGAGGGTTAAGCCTATGATTATTAAGGGAATTTCAAGCATGTTATCACAAAAATTAAAAAAAAAAGGAAGGAGGAAGGAGGGAGCAAAGTATCTTTATGACGTTAAAAGTGCTTATATGAAATATTTGCAATTTGCTCTCTTTATATGTGTGTGTATATATATATATAAATTAAATGAAATAAATCAACTAAATACCAAAAATAGACAGCAATGCAGGAACTAAGGGGTAAGAAAGACATAAGTCACATAGAAAACAAATAACAATAACAGAATTAATTCTCTCATTATTAGTAATTATTTTAACTTTAAATGTATAAAACCCTTCAATTAAAAGACAGAGATTGTCAGAATGAATGAAACAAAACACATATGCTGTCTAAAAGAGCCTCCCTTTAGAAACAAATATGTAAATAGATTAAAAATAAAAGGATGAAAAATATATTCCATGCAAATAGTAACCAAAAAAGAGCAGTGCTGGCCATACTAACATCAGGGAAAACAGACTTTAAATTATAAAAAAGATAACAAGAAACAAAAAATGACTTGATATATCAATCAATGGATATATCAAAAGTAGAACAATTATTTTTTTTTTGACAGGCAGGGTGGACAGTGAGAGAGAGAGACAGGGAGAAAGGTCTTCCTTTTCTGTTGGTTCACCCTCCAATGGCCGCCACGGCCAGCGCACCACGCCGATCCGAAGCCAGAAGCCAGGTGCTTCTCCTGGTCTCCCATGCGGGTGCAGGGCCCAAGCACTTGGACCATCCTTTACAGAATTCCTGGGCCACAACAGAGAGCTGGACTGGAAGAGGAGCGACCGGGACAGAATCCAGCGCCCTGACCGGGACTAGAACCCGGGGTGCTGGCGCCGCAGGCGGAGGATTAGCCTATTGGGTCACGGCACTGGCCTAGAACAATTATGAACATCTACACAGCTAATGACGGACCATTAAAACATATGAAGCAAAATCCGACAGAATTGAACAGAAAAATATATAGTTCAACAATAATACCTGAAAATTCAATATCTCAATAACAGAACAACCTTACAGAAGATAAATATGGAAACACAGGACTTAAATTAAATGGTAAATCAACTATATCTAACAGACCTTTACAAAACACTAGCTAAATCCACCCACATGTTTTTCTCAAGTACACATGGAAACTTTCTCAGGATAAATAATATGTTAAGCCAGAAATTAACATTTTTTAGGAAACTTTTATTTAATAAATATAAATTTCAAAAGTACAACTTCTGGATTATAGCAGTTCCCCGCCCCCCATAACCACCCTCCCACCTGTAAACCATCCCATCTTCTACTCCCTCTCCCAGCCTATTCTTCATTAAGATTCATTTTTAATTATCTTTATATATGGAAGATCAACTTAGTATATACTAAGTAAAGAAATTAATTTTAATATGTAGGTATCATACAAACTACTCTCTGTGACCACAAGGGATAAAGCTAAAAATCAGTACCAGAAGTAAAACAAAAAAATCCACAAAATTGTGGAAATTAAGAATCATACTCTTAACCAATGGATCAAACTTACAAGAAAAATTAGAAAATATTTAGAAATAAAAGAAAATAGAAGTGCAACATATCAAAACTTAGGGAATCAGTGAGATCAGTGGTAAGATAAGAATTTATAGTTATAAACATTTACAAAGGCTGGCGCTGCGGCTCACTGTGCTAATCCTCTGCCTGCAGTGCCAGCACCCCAGGTTCTAGTCCCGGTTGGGGCACCGGATTCTGTGTCAGTTGCTCCTCTTTTAGTCCAGCTCTCTGCTGTGGCCCGGGAAGGCAGTGGAGGATGGCCCACATGCTTGGGCCCTGCACCCTCATGGGAGACCAGGAGAAGCACCTGGCTCCTGGCTTCGGATCGGCGCAGCCCGCGGTCGGTAGTGGCCTTTTGGGGGATGAACCAACAGAAGGAAGAACTTTCTCTCTGTCTCTCTCGCTCTCTCGCTTGCTATCTATAACTCTCTCTGTCTCTCTCTCTCTTACTGTCTAACTCTGCCTGGCCAAAAAAAAAAAAAAATTACATGGAAAATCAAGAAAGGTCTAATATCAACAACCTGATTTTACCACTTAAGTAACTAGAAAAAGAATAAAACAAGTCAAAATAATGAGAAATAATGATTAGAGCACAGATAAAGGAAATAGAGAATAGAACAAAATTAATGATACGAAAATTTAGTTTTATGCTGCTAACTGCAATAAGTCAGAAAAGAAAAACAAATGTCACATGTTTTCCCATATGTGGAAGCTAAAAATAAAGTTGATTTGAATGTAGAATATCAATTATAAGAGGCTCTAAAGTGTACAGGGAGAATAGACAGTGGTTGTACAATGATATCTGCAAGATAAAAGAAATAAGCTCTAGTTTTTCCCAGTAAAGTGTAGTGACTATTGCCCACAATAACATATTTTTATGAAGAACTAATGGAGCTCTGATTCTCAAAATACTAAGAAATTTTAAGGAAATGAAATGCTGATGGCTTGATTTCATCAACACATGCTATCTACATGTTTAAATATTATACTGTGTTCCATAAAATGTACCATATTACATATTAATTAAAATTAGAAAAAAATGTTCTTTGAAAAGATAAAACATTGAGAAATCTTTAGCTGGAAGAACTAAGATAAAGAGAGGAAACTCAAATTTCTAAAACCAGATCTGAAAATGTGAACAATTCTAACTCTACAGATATAAAAAGGATTATGACAGTACTATGAATGATTGTATAATAAATTAGATAACCCAGACGAAAAGGGCAAATTCTTAGGAATACAAGCCTACTGAGACTAGATCAAAAAGAAACAGGAAATATGAAAATACTTAACACTCCTGTAAACTCTCCCCAAAAGAAAAACCCTATGTTTTGATGGACTCACTATGAATACCTTTTAGCATTTAATCAGAATTATCACAACCCTTCTAAAACTTTCTGCTAAAAAATGAAAAGCAGGCAAAACTTACTTATGAGGCCAGCGTTATTACTCTGATACCAAAACCAGGCCAAGACATTATAGGATCAATATATCATAAATGGTAAAGCAATCTCCTCAGCAAAATCCTATCAAACCAGATTCAATCAACAGCCTGATAAAAAGATCACAAAGCATGATCAAATGGGATTTATTCTGGGAATGCAAGCAGGGTACAAGATTTGAAAATTCATCAGTGTAATACACTACGTCAATAGAATAAAGGGGAAAAAGTACACAATCATTTCAATCTATGAGGACCTTTCTCAAAAAAACAAAAATAAATCTACAAAGTGACCTAGCAATACCACATCTGGGAATATATCCAATGGAAATGAGGCCAGAATATGAGAGATACTACACCTGTGTGTTTATTGCAGGTCAATTCACAATATCAAAGATATGGAGTCAACCTAGATGCCCATCAATAGAAGACTGGATATAAACATATGGCATATATAATCAATAAAATATTACTCAGCCACAAAAAGAAATCCTGGCATCTGCAACACCACAGATGGAATTGCAGATCACTGTGCTAAGTGAAATAAGCAACATGCAAGAAAATATCACATTTTATCTCATATGTGGATATATATATATGTGTCACATTATTTGATTATTTGGTATATGCATGTTTACAAATGTTATCTTTGCTGAATTACATCCATTATATAAAAATCTACCCTAAATCTTTCACCTTATCATGAAACCCACATTAGTTAATACTAATATATGTACTCCTAATTCAAGAAATGTGTTTGTATGTAATATTTAAGGAAAAATAAATATGGAAGAATGCTAAGAACTGTTAAAGCTATAGAACTATTTATTGCATTGTTATAGAAAGCTTTAAGAACAAAAACATAAAAAAATCACTGAAAATAGATACAAGAATTAAATATAATGCCTGAACCCATAAAATTTCAAAAGAAACATTAAGTCAAATGCTGTGTGTTACTGGATTTAGTGATGATGGTTTGTATATGTCATCAAAGTCACAGATGACAAAAGAAACAATAGAAAAGTTATTGGCTTCCTAAAAGTTTAATAAATCTTGTGCATCCCAGGACAATATCAACAAAGAAAACAACTCAGTCTAAAAAATAAAAAGAAATTTGTAACTCAAGTATCTGATAAGAGATTAGTATCTATAATATATGAGTAACTCTTAAACCTTACAACAAAGTATCCAGTCTAATTCAAAATATGCAAAGAGCTTGAATGGACATCACTCCACAGAATATTAATTGGGCTCATCCTCACCAATGATGGGAACACAACAGCTACTGTACAAAAAAGTCTGACAGTTCTTCAAAAACATCAAAAGCAGAGTTGCCATATGATCCAGCAATTCCATTTCTGGGTAGGTACCTGGAAGACGTGACAGCAGGTGCTCAAAGAGAGATTTTTTTTACCAATGTTTATAGCAGCAGAATTTGCACTAAATAAATATGGGAGAAACACAGGCATGAGTGAATGAATAAGCAAAACATGCTATGCATGTATAATGGAATAGTATTCAGCTTTCAAAAAGGAGGAAAATCTGACATTTGGATAACATGTATGACTCATGAGAAAATATGCTAAATAAGATACAGCAGTCACAAAAAGACTTCTGTATGATTACAGAAAATAAAATGGTGCTTGCCAGGGTTTGGGGAAGGGAAGAATTGGGAAGGTGTAATGTAATATTAAAGACAGAGTTTCAGTTTGTAAGATAAAATTGGGGAGGAAATGGATGATGATGATGATGATGTTTGTACACTATTAATATATTTAATACTACTGAGTTGTACAGTAAAAGTAATTTTAGATGCAAAATTTTTATAACTTGTATATTTTACTGCAATATAAAAAATGGAGAAAAAATCTGACTGATATATAAGATTGTAGCATTATTCATTATAGCTCAAAGTAGAGACAACTCATATATCTATCAACTGATAAATTGATAAGCAAATGATTTAACTCATATGAAAAGTGCCAACCAGGCAAATCTACAGAGTTAGAAACTTAATTAGTGTTTGCTACAAGGTGAGAGTTGGCGGGGAGGGGAAATGATGATAGTTGTAAAATTATAAATATACTAAAAAACACTGAACTGTAAACTTCTTTTAATAATCACATTTATCATCTACTTTTTATCAATATTTAATTAATTTGATTGACAAATAATATACCACTGTATGGATGGCTCAAAATTATTTATCCATGCAAAAATTAATGGATATTTGGTTTTTTACTACAATTTTTTGGTTGTTTTGAATAGTGCTGCTATGAATACCCGAACAGGATTTTGCATGAAATTATACGTTCATTTCTCTTGGGTATATACTGAAAAGTATAATAGCTAAGTCACTTGATAACTCTATGTTTAACATTTTGAGAAACTGTCAAACTGTTTTTCCAAACAGCTGCAACATTTTACAATTACTCCAACAATATATGAGAGTTTCAGAGTCTCCATGTCCTTGTTGCTGTTTGCCATTTTTTATTGTAGCCAGCCTAGAGGATATGAAGTAATATCCCATTGTGCTTTAATTTGCATTTCCTTAAACATCTTTTCAAGTGGTCATTGGCAATTTGTTTAGACTCTTTGGAGAAATGTCTGTTCAGATCCACTGCTCATGTTTAAATTAGTTGTAACTGTTTTTTTTTTTTTTTTTTTTTTTTGTCTTTATGCTATTCAGTTGTAAGATTTTTTTATCATAATCTTGATAGAACTCTCTTTTCAGATATATCATTTGAAAATGTTTTTCCCATTCCACAGAATGTCTTTTCACTTTTTTCGTATATCATTTTAATGCACAAAAGGTCTTAACATTGATGAGGTCCAAATTATCCATCTTTTATTGCCTATAGCTTTGCTGCTTTTTACTTTGTATAATATCAGGAAGGTTTACTCCTGCACCTTCTGCAAAGAATTTTCTGGTTTTAGCCCTTACAGAAAATAGTTTTGTGCTAAGTTTTGTGTATAATGTGAGATAGGGGATGCATTTTTTTTTCTTTTTTTGATTTTTATCAGTATAAAGAGAAGAGATTTCATGTTTTTTGTAGGTACAGTTCTGAGGAAATAACCAGACTCCCTCCGTCTCTCCCTCCCTCAATCCTTCTTCTTCATTCCTTTTTTTTTCTTTAATTTTTGCAAAGACATCCTTTCAATCCACTCTATAATCACAGGCTTAATTCACCACCAATCATTATATTCAACAAGTAAAAAGTAGGAAGAAAACAGTTTCACAGGCATATAAAAAGTCTAAAAACAACAATCATATCACAAGTTGTTCATTTGATTTCTCTATATTTTTGTATCCTATATTAACTACCACATATCAGAAAAAATATACGGTATTTGTCTTTTTGGTTTGGCTTATTTCACTAAGCATAATGGCTTCCAGTTGCTTTTATTTTGTTGCAAAAGACAGGATTTCGTTCTCTTTTATGGCTGAGTAGCATTCCAGTGTGTTTTTATCACAATTTCTTTATCCAGTCATCAGTTATCCAGATGTACCAGAATAAAACATTGAAAAAAATATTCCTTCTTCAGTGATCTGCTTTTTCCCTTTTGTTCAGGTAGAAAGTTAGGTTTTAGGGGCCGGCGCTGTGGCTCACTTGGTTAATCCTCCACCTGCGGCTCTGGCATCCCATATGGGCGCCAGTTCTAGTCCAGGTTGCTCTTCTTCCAGTCCAGCTTTCTGCTGTGGCCCAGGAAAGCAGTGGAGGATGGCCCAAGTGCTTGGGCCCCTAAACCCACATGGGAGAGCAGGAGGAAGCACCTGGCTCCTGGCTTTGGATCGGCATAGCTCCAGCCATAGTGGCCATTTGGGTGGTGAACCAACGGAAGGAAGACCTTTCTCTCTTTCTCTCTCTCTCTTACTGTCTATAACTCTATCTGTCAAATAAATAAAAATTTAAAAAAAAGAAAGTTAGGTTTTAGATTTGAGATCATTCTTCTTTTTCTAATAAATGTTTACAGGAGTATTTCTTCACACATTTCTTTAGTTTCATGCCACACATTTTGTGATGTTGAGTTTTCATTTATGATACGTTCGTTGACTCATTGTTTAGTCATGTTTGTAAATTTCCCAAATGTTGTTTTCTAATTTAATTGCATTCTAGTTGTAGAACATAATTTGAATGATTGCAATCCTCTTAAATTTATTGAGGCCTGTTTATGACCCACCATATGCTGTATCCTGAATAATGTCCTATGTGTACTTGATAAGATCGGCATTCTAGCGTTGCTGCGTGGAGTGCTCTAGTCTAGTCTACCATGTCAACTTGGATTATGGTGCTGTTCCCTCCTCCTCCGTCTCTTCCTCCTGTTTCTTCTTCTTTTTCTCTGTTGTTTCACCCATTATTGAACGTGCAGTATTGAATATCCTTAGTATTCTTGTTAAATTATCTGTGTATTATTTTAATTCTAACATTGACTGTGATTTAAATGAAGGCTCTTAGAGTGTATCTTATCTACAATTTCCAGGTTAAACATTTGCCTACTCTCCTTCTGTGGTGTTACATTCAGGAGTGGCTGATTGCTCTATTGTTCTTGACAATGCCCTGCAATGTAAATTACTCACTACCTCATCCAATTAAATTGAGGCCCTGTTTGAGAGTCTGGATGTTGTAGTCTGGTGCTAAGAGGACTCTTACTCACTGTCTCTTTCTCTAGTTTGCTCTGTTAAACCTCTAGATGATCCACTGTTGCTGTAAGTATCATGGAATAAACAGCCTCTTTGCAATGCTTACCATCAAGGTTTTTATTACTTTTTTTTAAACAATGTACTTTGACGTAGAATTTGCCAGTCTTTGTTCTGAATGCATTCTGTCCAATTGGAGAGATCTACAAAACGGGGGCTCATGGTCTAGATCTGGACACTGCACACATGACTGAAACACAGCTGAAGGAGGAGGTATCAGCTAACTTCTCCCCTCTTCTATGAATGAAGCACTGGGTGGGTGGTAACCATTTTGGCTTACCCCTCTCAGTGTAAAACTTCCGTTCCATGGTGTTCCTGGGGTGAAATGTATTAGGATCCAGTATTTCCAGCCTTTCATGCCCAGAGAAGAGGATCAGTGGCACAAGTAGGTGTGGGTGTGGAAGGTAACACCAATCTTTTCTGTCATGTCTGCTTGGAATAGACCTGCAACATGGAGCTAGGCAAGGACGACAGATGCCACCTTCCTGACCTCTCTGGCTTGAAACTAAAGCACCATGTTGGAAGCTTCAGGTAGTAGGAGACTCATTTTATGATCAGTCTTGCATAGAGAATATGCATTTTACTGACCTAGTGGGTGGAGATGGGACCAGACTGTGATTCAAATGTCAAAGTCCTTGTTTCCCATTTGCTATATGCCCTTCAATAATCTTCAGAGACCTTAGAAGGGTGGTATGTGTTCTAAAAATGTATTCTCAATTTATGTGAAAGACAGAGACCCTCTACCTGCTTTTTCATGCCTCAAATGTCCATAACTGACAGAGCCAAGTTCAGCAGAATCTAGGAGCCTAGAACTCCATCTCAGTCTCCCATGTGGGTTGCAGGAACCCAAGTACTTGAATCTGCTGCTTCCCAAGGTGCACATTGTCAGGTGGCTGGATTAGAAACAGAACAGCTGGGACTCAAACTATGCATTTGCATATGTTTACAGGCATTCATGCTGCAACTTCACCACTGTGAGAAAAGCCTGACCAGCTTGATATCTTTTTATACTTTTCACCAATCATGTAGGTTTTTTTTTTTTTTTTTGTCAGTAAAATCTTCACATTACCATTTTGGAAGCACCATATGTGTTATTATTTTTTCATTTTGCTTCATTTTATTTTTAGAAGAAAGGGCACATGAATTTATTAACTTGCATAAAGGGAGAAGTTACAACCTGGGGACAAGTCACAAGAGTATGAATATCCACTGCTTAACATTATTCATATACGCCTATAACTTTCATATGCACCTCGTTCTGGAGGGGAGGGCTGAATAGGGACTGTCAGGAACTCAGTAGATGAGTTTTAGAAGAATGCATTAAATTTGAAGGATATACAATGGCATAGACAAAGTCTATTTGTCTTAATTCTTAAATAACACAAATAAATGAGAGTGGTATAATCCTGAATAGAGGTTTTGTGCAAAATTTTTTAAACATTGTATGTTTCCATTCTTATAATGATGTAAAATTTCTCTTTTGGGAATAGAAAAATAAAATACACCTTTATGATTTTCTTGAAATAGAAGTATGAAAAATTGCTATTTTTATTCTTTCCTAATATAGACACACACATTCACATATATATCCATATCTATAATTAAAATATATCAAAGTCATGAATTCCAGAAATATAAAGAGAAATTTAACAACAGAGTTTTCAAGCCCATAGAGTGTCATTGAATGAGAATGTTTAGTATTGCAAGCTGTATTAGTTTTCCCAAAATAAATCTGTAATTCATTTAATAACATAAAATGATCTTTAGATCTTTATAAACTTTTTCTAAAATTTGTGTAGAACTAATATATGAGAATAGCCAACAAACTAGGAAAAATGTATATGAGGGAGATTTTTTTTTATCATACAGAAAAATTATCAAAAAGTTACAGAATTAAAATAACATGAATTAGGGGTTCACGTGGTGATGCAGTGCTTTAAACCATTGCTTGGGACACAGACATTGCCTTCAGAGTGCCTATTCATTGCTGGCTCCTCCACTTCCTATCTAGATTCCTGATAACACATCCTGTGAGGCCACAGATGATGGCTCCAGGGCTTAGGCCCTTGCCACCCACATAGGAGACTCCACATGGGAAATCTGGATGGAGTTACTCACGCCTGGCTTCAGAATGGCACCAGCCTGGCACAGCCCTGGTTATTGTGGGCATTTGAGGAGTGAACCTCTCTTCTCTCTCTCTCTCTCTCTGCCATTCATGTAGATTAAATTAAATAAACATTTAAAATAATACGAATTAGGGCCCAATGTTGTAACACAGTGTGTTAAACTACCACCTGTAAAGCCCACATCCCATATGAGTGCTGGTTGAAGTCCCAGCTGTCCCACTTCTGACTCAGCTCTCTGATGATATTCTTGGGAAAGTGGTGCTTTGAAGATGGCCAAGTGCTCAGGCCCCCATCACCTATGTGGAAGGCCCAGATGAAGCTCTTGGCTTCAACCTGGACCAGCCTCAGCCATTGTGGCCACTTGGGGAATGAACCAGCAGATGGAAGATCTCTATCTCTCTGTCTCTGCCACTCTACCTCAGTAACACTTTCAAATAATAAACAAACAAACCCTCATGAATTAGTAAAGGAGTAGGAAGCTAGAGCAATGCTTCTGGAAACAGAGGATGAAAATGATTTTTCACATTACTGGGGAAGGAGGGACAATTTCATGAACAAAATTGGGAAAGTTCACTATCCATATAAAGCAAAAATGAGAAGCTTTTGTAGGCTATATAAAAATAATATTTAAACAGAAAAAAGAGATAGTATAAACCTTTCAAATTATAAATGTATGAAAAGCTGGGTGAATAATTTTATAACCACAGGGAAAATGAAGGCCTTTGATAACAAAAAAATAAAATGCAAGATCACAGATAAAATGCTGATATGCTTGGTTGCATATACATTGAAATTCTAAGTGACAAAGCCTGCCAAAAACAAACTTAAAAGCAAACTGAAAAAATAGTGAGAAAATATTTTCTTTTTATAAGGTTTTTATTTAATGAATACAAATTTTATATGTTCAGCTTTTATGAATATAGTGTTTCTTCTCCCCATTCCTGCCCTCCCACCTCCACTCCCATCCCACCTCCTACTCCCTCTCCCATTCCATTTTTCATTAAGATTTGTTTTCAATTCACTCTATATGCAGAATACCAACTGTACACTAAGCAGTACAGTATGTACCCACATAGACACACAAAGTATAAAGTACTGTTTGAAGGCAGGTTTTACCATTAATTCTCACAGTACACCTCATTAAAGACAGAGGTCTAACAGGGGGAGTAAGTGCACAGTGACTCCTGTTGTTGATTTAACAATTAACATTTTTATTTTTGACATCAGTGATGGTCTGAGGTTCTTGACATGAGCAACCAAGGCTATGGGAGCCTTCTGAGTCCACAAACTCTGTCGATATTTAGACAGGATCATATGCAAAGTGGAAGTTCTCTCCTCCCTTCAGAGAAAAATACATCATTCTTTGATAGCCCTGCCTTTCCACTGGGGTCTCACCCACTGAGGTCCTTCATGCAGGTTATTTTTTTGCCACAGTGTCTTGGCTTTCCATGCCTGAAATTCTCTCCTGGGCTTTTCAGCCAGATCTGAATGCCTTAAAAGCCGATTCTGAGGTTAGAGTGCTATTTAGGGCATTTGCCAGAGAAAATATTTTCTGTTTACATAAAATACACAAAGAAAATACAGACATTACTTAGCATATCTGTAAACAATAATACATAACAGAAAGCTTGAGAAGGAAATTAACAAAAGATAAATAATTGAACATTAAGTAATAATAATCAAATAACAATTAGAAGAAAAAATTATCTGGCCAATAGAGGAGAAAATTATTTCTGAGAATATTAATAAGGGGAAAGCAAAATAAAACAACAAATTATTGTTTCATTTTAGCAAAAATGAAAAAAGATGCAGCTCTCAATGGTGAATGGGTAATACCTACTGTAGTTGCAACTGATGTCACTTCCTCAGAGGCCTTCCCTGTGCACCCTGTACAACACTCACAAGTGCACTTTGCTACCCCACCCCACCCCCCGTCATTTGCCATCAATTGCAGCTAAAGTGGTTGTGGTTTCAGCATCTCTGTCCCCTGAAGAAGATCCAGAATGTCAGAATTTGTCTTCGTTCTCCACTGACCAACACAGCACACAATGCCTGGTAGGCAATGAGTATGAACAGCAATTGAATGAATAAGTAGATGAATAGATGATGGAGCGAATACTGATAGGCCCTTGAGAGGTGCATTTGATATTTGCATCTAATCAGATTTGCATGTTTTACAGGTTTATATTGAATTTCAAATCCTATGTCCTAGAAAATTTTCGTGACTAATATTCTGATTCTTAAGCATCACACACACTAAAAGACAAGTAATACACATTGTATAGATTGTTTTCTTTATATCTTTATCATGATGCCACCATTTACAATATTACTGATACAAAATGTCATTTATTGAGCTACAGGCACTTTTTTGATGCTACTATATTGCATCCTAGGAGGAAAATGTTATTACTATCTCAATGCAATCCTTGAATGTTAGAAGAAATTTTAACAATTTTGCAGTTGAGTTTCCTTCTCTACAATCATTTAATTAATAGAGGCTGGATTTGTATCCAGATTGTCCAATGTCTCCTCCATCTGTTACAGGGCTTTCCAACATACACATTAATTTGGTTTCTATCATTAGGCAGTTTAGAACCAACTCTGAATGCCAAAATTGATATTTATTTATATAGCATGTTTTTCAGCCTTTGTAATTTGCCCAGCACTCTTGACAGAGCAGGTGTTAATGTTTGTTACATATTCTTAGAGGCTATGAAGGACTCTATATACAAGAATGTAGATTGAAATTGGTGAAGTGCCCAATTTTCCACATCTGTAACCATAACAACAGGTGATGGTTTATTAATATGCTTCACTACTGCATTGCACTGGCCATTGGCCTCCTTTCACCCTGTTTTTCACTTCAGTCACCATTTTGATAGCCAATTTCTGCATGGATATGGTTCCACTTTGTTAAAATGTTATGGTTTACGTCTATTTTTCTCCTCTGTGATTCCTTTGACACCAAGGCATGGGGCACTTATGGGATCCCTCTCTACACTTAATCTGGAACTTAGGAGTGTGTCCACTTTTGAATACTGGGATGATTAAGTTCTTCCATTTTGGATCCCACTAGGAGATGCTGCTGTAACATGCATCACCTACCTACCTAAAGGTCCCCATGGAATTGACCTCCAGTGGCTCCCAGCAATTGCCGACAGATTAAATAACCATGGTTTTTACCCTAGTCCCTCACTTTTGATTACTAGGGTTACTCTTCCAGTAACTACTTGCATGGAAGCCTTTGGTTTAGATTCTGACAACAAGCTAAGATAGTAGAAGCAGGGTGGGAGGAGAGATTTTGATAACGAGAGGGGATGCTTGAAAAAGTACACAGATGCTATTACCTTAACCTTGAACAGTTCCTGTTTTGTGCTCAGCTATCAGTTAAAGAATGCTGCATTCATGGTTGATTTTTTATTCTTCCTTTAGTTTCTATTTTTTTTTTATGAGGAAAAGATAACACTTTCTTACTTGCAGTTTCCAATATTTCTTTCTTACCTTATATAAATTATTAGTGCAATATAAAAAGGCTGTGGAAAATAGAGAAGATGCATAATTCTAGCCACTAGAATGACTACATGGCCTAAAACATAAACATAAACACTGTTAAAATATCCCTAGGTAATGAGAAACAATCAAATATTTTTCAGGAGTAGAATAACTTAAGAGTCTCATTTAATTAGATTAACCTGTTGGTGATGTTGTTGAAGGTGAGTTTGATTTCATGAAATTGCATTGTCTTGAAATTACCTAATTTGAAGTAAGTGTTGGGCCTTTTAGTTTCTGTTTAGTTTTCAGATATGACTATACATAATATATAATCTAGTGTCATGATCCAATTTCAAGAAACTACATATAAATGTTTAGTTAATGTATTGTTTTGTTCATATTGGTGCATACTTTTTACACCTTTTATTTATCATAACCAAAACATTTAAACTCATGTTTTTATTTATTTACTTTATTAGATTAAACTTACAATGCAGAGATTCTCTTTATATAACAATAGCTCACTCACACCCAGGGCTGAGCTGACAGTATTTGTATTAATCATAGTTTCGTGATAATAATGATGTTTCAATGTAAACTAGTTACTTTTCACCTCCAGGTTTGATGCCTAAAATTCAAAGGCCAAATCATATTAAGAACTTCAATAAGCAAACACTATTCTATCATAATTTTTAAATAGATCCTTTCATTTTCTGGGACTTAAGAGCTAGGATGCTAAGCCGGGTATGGTAAATCTTGTATTCTGTACTCCATTTAGACTTTGATTTGGATTTAAAATTCAAAATCACTTCCATCATTTCTATCCTTGTGAGTGTGTGCCTATGGGGATATTAAAATAGAGAAAGAGCTACTTGGAGAGATGAAATGATTGAATTTGATGCCTAAGGCCAGAAACCTCATTTTGCTTATGTTAATATGTAGAACTTTCTGCACTCCAACCCATGGCTAGTAAATGCTTTTTCTTGATTTTGTAAAATTCAGCATTGTACATTCTGGTTGAGAACCTTATTTCTTTTGTTGCAAACAGTGCTAGCATCCAATCTCAATCTATTTTGTATTAGCATAGCCCAATTATTCAACAGTTGCACATGATTATAGAAAATCAAAACCTGTGTGTTTCTTTATTTAAGATTGGAGATTGAAACTATTGTAATCTTAGGAAAATCAGTAATTAACTTAGCACAGAGATAGAATAAGGAGATGAAATCTTAAGACCACAAGGCATTTTCAACGAAGAATTTTAATAACTAGCAAGATATAATCTATTTCAAAACACTGCAGATATCTTCTGTGTTCCACCAAGTTGAGACAACATTAGAAAGACATCTGTCCCTATTACCATTAAATTAATTAATTCATTTATTTATTTTCAATAATATGTATTAAATACCAAATTCTTGGCATTGCAAGATGAATAATGTATTGTCTGAGATGTAGGAGAGCTCAGAGCATAAGATTGGGATGGGAAGGGAGAAGAGAAACGGGCAAACATGGAATCATAATGCAAAATCTGAATTCTGTGATGGATATGCTTACAAAAGATTATGAAACTATAGAGGGTGGATGAATTCTTGGGTCAATAATAAAAAAAGATTTCCAGAGGTAGAAGATATATCTAAGGCATTTCTAAGAGAATACAAAGACTCTACCTGCAAAGAATTGGGATCAGAGCATAGAGACAGGAAGAGACATAAAATGCATATATGTTAACCTTCATAACAGAAATATGTCATGTTTAAGCTATTTTGAGGAAGAGAGATTGGAGTCCCAGGCAGAGGGCTGCAATGGTTGATGGTGTTGGATGGCTACTAGCAGGGAGGCAGATCTCTATCACATAGGATCATACATGAGTACATTGTGTGAAACTATCTGGGTTGTTAGGTAGGAGACTGATTCAATCATGTTTCTGCTTTACAAAAGTACTTAATGGGTCAATGGGGAGGACTCGTACTGATGAGCAAGGTTGAAGCAACTGTTAAGAGTGAGTGGGGGCCAGTGCTGTGGCTCAATAGGTTAATGCTCAGCTTGCGGCTCCAGCATCCTGTATGAGTGCCAGTTCTAGTCCCGCCTTCTCCTCTTCTAATCCACCTCCTGGCTATGGCCTGGGAAAGCAATAGAAGATGGCTCAAGTCCTTGGGCCCCTGCACATGTGTGGGAGACCCGGAAGAAGCTCTTAGCTCCTGGCTTCAGATCAGTGCAGCTCTGGCCGTTGCAGCCATCTGGGAAGTGAACAAGGGGACAGAAGTTCTTTCTCTCGGTTTCTCCCTCTCACTGTCTGTAACTCTACCTCTCAAATAAATAAATAAAGAAACTTAAAAAAAAACCTTGGTATGAACAAGATCATAGGTCCATAGATCAGTTAAAAAAATAAATATATTAAAGAGTGAGTTTGTAATAAGACTCTGATAGTGGCATTGTAGTTGTGATAGCAGAAGCTGGGCTTTCTGACTTCTGTGTTAAGTAAAAGAGGAGGGGCCACGGCAAAAGGAAGACCTTTCTCTCTGTCTCTCTCTCTCACTGTCCACTCTGCCTGTCAAAAAAAAAAAAAAAAAAAAAAAAAAGAGGAGGGGCCAGGTACCAGTGGTGATGTTAGGAATCCTCACACTGATGGGGATATAATTAAGACATGGAGTGACAGAGGAGAGAAATTTGGAGACAGATATGCTTGGTTGGAAAACATTGCATTTGTTTCTTGTGAACTCCTTCAATAGAAAGAAATTATTGGCCAGTGCCACGGCTCAATAGGCTAATCCTCCACCTGCGGTGCCAGAACTCCGGGTTCTAGTCCCAGTCAGGGTGCCGGATAGTGTCCCAGTCACTCCTCTTCCTGTCCAGCAGCCACCTTTGATTCTGGCATCCCATTTGGGCACAGGTTCAAGTCCTGACTGCCCCACTTCCAATCCAGGTTCCTGCTAATGTCCTGGAAAAAGGAGTAGAAGAATGCCCAACTACGTGGGGCCCCTGCCACCCATGTGGGAGATTAGGAGATATCTTCTGGCTTTGACCTGGCCCAACCCAACCATTATACCCATCTGGGGAGTGAACCAGAGGATGGGAGATCTCTCTCTCTCTTTCTCTCTTTCTCTACCTCTTCCTCTGAAACCTTGACTTTCAAATAAATAAATAAATAAATAAATAAATAATCTTTTTAAAAAGAAGATTCTAATAATCAAAAGATAAGCTCCAGAGCATTCACTAATTAAAATTAAATAATTTTAGTTAAAAATAAAAGAGCAGCCCTTGTACTGACTGTTGATGTACAATTTAATACTTTATCCCTTTTAGTATTTTTTTTTTTGTTCTACTTAATACTATTGGTTGAACTCTGTAATTAACACACAATTATCCTTAGGTGTTTAAATTTAACTGAAAAGTGATCCCTGTTAAATGTAAGAGTGGGAATAAGTGAGGGAAGAGATGTACAATTTGGGACATGCTCAATCAGACTTACCCCTAATGGTGGAGTTAGAAATGTGCCAGGGGATTCCAATTCAATCCCATCAAGGTGGCATGTACCAATGCCATCTCACTAGTCCAAGTGATCAATTTCAGTTCACAATTGATCATACAGATAGGTCGAAGAGTCAAAGGGATCACATAAATAAGACTAGTGTCTGCTAACACTGACTGATAGAATAAAAAAGGGAGAGAACGATCCAACAAGGGAAGCAAGATACATAGGAGATTCATAGAATGGCAGATGTCCTAAACAGCACTCTGGCCTCAGAATCAGCCCTTAAGGCACTTGGATCTGCTGAAGAGCCCATGAGAATATTTTAGGCATGGAAAGCCAAGACAC